>NW_006921744.1:1277342-1295876 GCF_000298275.1 Orycteropus afer afer | reverse complement strand
AGGCCTTCAGGGAAGATGGATTGATACGGTGGCTGCAATGATGAGCTCAAGTATAGCAGGGATTGTGGGGCTGGCACAGGATCGGGCAGTGTTTCATTCTGCTGTGCATGGGGTCGCTATGAGTCGGAAACCACGGCACTTAACAACAACAACAACATATTATATTTCACATCCCATTTTCCAACGGGGTTCTATATTTTATGTAAAAGTAGTTTTAAATTTCTTTTATAAATCAATTTCAATTTATATACTTTGTTTGCAATCTATCTGATGTCATCTTGTCAGCCTTACAAAGCTGCAATATATTGGTATAGCATCTTCAATACTAGCATCCTTAATCTATATTTTCAGGTTTGTGATAATTTGACATCTCACCTTAAGTAAATATTTGTATTCTCTATTTCCCAAGAATATACATTTTAGACCCTTGTAAAAGCTATTTCAAATTTTTAGATATAATTTATGCCTATAAACCTCTATGCCTTTAATTGGGGTCCTCACATTTCTTCTGACTTATTCCATCTACCTAATTCTATAATGCCCTGCCCTAATAAAAGCAAGTTACTGAAGGAATGACAGGCAAAAGAGGAAAGTATAGTAAATAAAACCTCAGAATTCCCCACACCTTCATTTCCATGATCAATAAATCTTTTTATTGTCTGTGAATACTTACAGAATTATATCATGACCAGTTAATCTAGATAGACGAGATGATGCCCTTAACTGTTAGTGAATCTTTAAATACTGAATGCTGTACAATCGGTGGGCATTAAAGGGTAAAAATTGAAAACACTGTTTCTATATACCTTTTTTTCCTAGTTTGGACCATTTTCAGAGAAATGTGATATTACCACAGCCCCCGGTCCACCCGATCAGTGCAAGCCCCCTCAAGTGACATGTAGATCTGCAACTTGTGCACAAGTGAATTGGGAGGTATTGTAATTTTTACTGATTTATATTTTCTTTCTTAAATAATTAGAATATTTTATAAAACAAAATAAAAACATCATTCATTTTTGGCTCCTAAATTATACAAAGAGTAAATCCTAGTTAAATTCACATGGTAAAAAGTGAGGGTTTTTTTTTTTTTTCCCTCTTTCAAGCATTTGAGTAGTTGTATTTGTATTACAAGTATTTAGACTCTTGGTCATAATGTGCTTTATATTTTATCCAAGGCTTTTTCTCAGTACTAATAAACTTCGACTACTGGTGAGCTTAATGTTCAAAATAAACATTCCTAAGAATTAGTATAATACTGTAATCCATGCATCTATTATCCCTTGTATATTTATTGTGTAAATCAGTAATGATAATTATATTTTCATTTTCCTTTGAAATTTAGCAAAGACTATCCTTGTATGGATTAACATTTTATATTACTTAATGGAATTATTTTTAAGTATATTTACCTTAAAATACTCTTTCTAAAGCGACTCTTAGTCATATTACTACTTCTGATTCAAAACAAAGTTATACTTTTTGATTAATCTTAACTTCAAAAAGTCTTAATGGATATTAAAATTAAACAGTTTTAATTGTGCTTACATGTTTTAAAGAAATTCAAAAGCAGTTCAGTTTTTGGTGTACTCTGATAAAGAACAGTTTTGCCTAACAGGTGTTAATCAGTAATAAAACTTAATACCTTTGTCTTTTTCTTAATTTAAAGGTCCCATTGAATAATGGAACTGATGTCACGGAATATCGATTAGAGTGGGGAGGAGTTGAGGGAAGTATGCAGATATGTTACTGTGGACCTGGTCTCAGTTATGAATTAAAAGGACTTTCACCAGCAACCACCTATTATTGCAGGGTCCAGGTAAAGACAATCAGTGCTTTGTCACTTACTCTGTCTAGGAGTTTTGTGTTTCATTCACATTTTCATGAGCATGTCTTGTTAACTTGCAGGCTTTGAGTGTTGTCGGTCCAGGCCCGTTCAGTGAAGTTGTAGCCTGTGTGACTCCACCATCAGTTCCTGCTATTGTGACTTGTCTTCAAGAAATAAGTGATGATGATATAGAAAATTCCCACTATTCACCTTCTACATGCCTTGCAATAAGCTGGGAAAAACCTTGTGATCATGGCTCAGAAATCCTTGCCTACAGCATAGACTTTGGAGATAAACAGCCTTTGACTGTGGGAAAAGTTACAAGCTATATTATAGACAGTTTGCAGCCAGATACAACATACAGGTATACTCTAAAAACTACATGTTAAATTTTGCCTAGACCAATAGATGGGTGGACAGGCTGAACTATTAGTTATGTCTGTGGAATGGGGAGTGTATCCAAGAACATGTATAAGGTTGGCAGACAATGGTCCTATAAGTTTATGTGAACGATCAGAATTCCCAGGTGTGTAATAGAGCTGACAAGGGGCAAGGCTGTGGTCACTGCTTCGTCACAGCCACCTACCCAGAGGGACCGAGTAGTTGAATATGTGAGCTTGGGACCATAATTGCAGGAGACATCAAGCTCAATTGGCATAACATACTATACAAAACATTGTTCCACATCCTACTTTGGTGAGCAGCAACTGGGATCTTAAAAGCTAGCAAGCTGTCATCTAGATGCAACAATGGGTCTTTCCTCGTCCAGAGCAAAGAAGAATGAAGAAAACCAAAATTATGGAAACAATCAGTCCTAGCGACTGGTACACCATCCGATCTGAAACCTATACAACTATGAGACCAGAAGAACTAGATGGTGCCCAGCTACCACTGCCATCCACTTGGAAGGGATGTAGGAGATCCTGCATAGAGAGGGAGAACAATGTGGAACAAAACTCAAAATCATTTGGAGAAGAAAAAAAAAAAAGGGAGGGGGACCAGGTTTGCTGGTCTGATAGAGCCTGGTGGAACCACTGAGACTATGGCCCCTAGCTGCCCTTCAGGTCTGGAATTGAACCCTGTGGCTTCCAGCCAAACAGAAGACAGGCATATGAAGTGAACATTTACCTGAGGTAGATACACTCCTTGGAAAGAATCATGGAAGAGAGAAGGGCTGCTTATGCACAGGGAGACAGCTCACGGGGCAGGAGAGTATGGAGGGATGGACACTGGGAAGAGGTAACTATGGGGAGGAAGTGGGAGGGGAGCTGTTGTATTGTGGTAAACTGTGGTCAATATCATGAGACAAAGTGTATGTGAACTGTTGTATGGAAAGTGAATTTACTCTGCAAATCTTCACCCAAATCACAATTTAAAAAGAGAGAAAAAAATAAATAAAATAAAAATAAAGGTTTAAGGATTAAAAAAAAAAAAAGTAAGTTTTGCCTAGACCAAAGAGACATTTTAAATAAAATCATCATAAACCAAACATTTCTTTCTTCTTTTTTTTTTTTTCTTTTCTTTCAATATGATGCTTAGAATACGAATTCAAGCCTTGAATAGCCTTGGAGCTGGTCCTTTCAGCCACATGATAAAATTAAAAACTAAACCCCTCCCACCTGATCCACCACGTCTGGAATGTGTTGCCTTTAGTCACCAGAACCTTAAGCTAAAATGGGGAGAAGGAACCCCAAAGACGTTGTCAACAGATTCTATTCAGTACCATCTTCAGATGGAGGATAAGAATGGAAGGTGGGTTTTTAAAATGGCTTCTTTGTATAGTTTCTTAGGTCTCAGGTCTATAAATGTTTATAAGCTGTAGAAGTAAATTTTCAAAAATAGTTAAATGTGCTGTTTTTAAAACATCAGTAGATGTTCTTTGGCTCTCTTCTCTAACCCATTCACTTTCTTCATGCTAGTAATCTTGGCTACAGATAAACTTTTCAGCATTTATTTCCAGTGGGAGGCAATTTTACAGTCTATGATTGATTGGTTTAAGGCTTCTGAGATTTTTGAAGGCAAGGATTATGTCTCAGTCTCCTCTCTCCATCATAGGACCTGCACAACAGATGGATATGGTCCAATTCCTAATGGTCAGATCTCAGTTAAATTCCATGGCTAATCATCCAGTCCCCTTGCAGCTTTCCGGCTCATTAAGATTCTGTGAAAGGGAACCTTCTGCTGCTTCATTTTACGTTTTCGTATACATGTTCTGTTTGCCACATACCATGCTGTATACTGCCCCACTAAATCATGCATTTGAATTACAGTGTTTCTCAAACTATCTGTAATATCAGTATTCAAATGCCTAATTAGAGCTATTTTATTCATATGATAGCCCATATGAACAATGCCATATACACTCTACAGCTACTAATATTTTAAGAATTTTTAAATGTTACTTTTCACTCAGTTTATTAGAAACAATTTGCATATCCAGTGGATTCAGAATACTAGTAAGTTTCTCCCAAGGTTTACTTTTTTTGTTATAGTTTTAGGTTTGTATCTTAACTAAGTATTCAGTAATAGAATATTAGTGATGCTTATGCTATCAGAAATATTTACATATTTAAAATACCATATAGAACTGCTTTGTACATGGTATCACCAGTCAGAACATTATACAAAATAAACAGTATTGATTATTTCCTGAAATCTGTGCTTCTATAAATGATAGCCTTTGCTCTTGGCAGAATGTTATATACTCTTTATGACTTATCTCTAAAAACAGGTTATTTGCTGTGGGTTCTTGGTGTAGCCATTTATCTTTAAATACATGTTACTGTTGCTGGATGAAGTAATTCTTTAAATTATTTCATCTCCTTTCTAGCATTTACGTTTGGTGCAGTACAAGAAGGCTTACTAGAAACAGGTCTAATTAGTGTTTGTTTGAAAGATAATAAAACAAAGATTCTATTAAATACAGATTTTGTTATATTCTATATTCCATTCTGTGACTTCAAGGTTAATTAATACTCACCTAGAAGCTGGAGAATTGTAGCGTATGAGTATGACTCATAGACTTTGGCTGTGAAAAATAAACAGTTTTTTATGATATTTAAATTCAATATATAAATTTAATGTTTTTATTTCTTTGTTTCCCTTTGATTTTTTTCACAACTACTTACACTTGATATAGTTGGTGTCAGAATACTACTTTAGCTGTTCCCTGACCACAGGTTTTGTCATCATTCAGCTTTTTTTCAACAGTGTTTTACCACTTTTTTCTTACCATTAAAAAATATGTCTGCTTCAGAGATTATAGATAAGCGTTATACAATTATTGCTCCTTGGAAATAATATTACTTCAGGTCATTAAATATTTCTTCATTTTTAACCTGACTACAGTTTTCAGGCTGTTAGAATGTTCTCTCCTAAACCAAAACCAAAATCAAACCCACTGCCATCAATTCAGTTCTGACTGTTTATATGGACTATCATATGAATAAAACGGTCCTAATTAGGCATTTGAATACTGACTGATATTACAGATATTTTGAGAAACACTGTAATTCAAATGCATGATTTAGTGGGGCAGTGTACAGCATGGTATGTGGCAAATAGAATATGTATACGTAAATGAATGTAAAATGAAGCAGCAGAAGGTTCCCTCTCAGAATCTTAATGAGCAGGAAAGCAGCAAGGGGACTGGATGATTAGTCACAGAATTCAACTGAGATCTGACCATTAGAATCCTTACGAAAATAGATTACCTCATCTTCCTTCCACAGAACGGCTGATGGGTTTGAACCCCCAGCCTCCTTGTTAGCAGCCAAATGCCTTTCCCACTATGCTGCCTCTCCTACTGCTATATAAATCTTTCGGAAAATATCACTAAGGCAGCTAAAATTATGCCTGGAAATTAAGAATTCTCTTTTTTTCCCCAGATAAAGGCAAGGAAGAGTAAAATAGAAACTTAATCTCATAGCTCAGGTTTATCTTGAGTTTGCACACTGTACACATATAACTTAAGTCAGAAATTATGTATAATGAGAATTAAGTGTGAGATCTAAGTATCTTTAAATGTGTATATATTAAAAGACAGAAAACAGGAACCATATGGATAAAACAAAACTGTACCAGAACCCTGAGAAGGAACAGTTACTATATGGTTGAACATGAAATTTAGCAACAAACTTTCAGGAACATGTATCAAATTGGAGAATTTGGTGTTTCTGTGGTTTCCATCATCTGAGGAAAAAACACCCATTTATTTGGGGTGATAAAACTTATGGGCATTAAATTTTAGGAGTAACACTAATCCTAAAAATATCCCCAACTGTACTTTTTTAGTAGTTGTAAAAACCTAGTTTTCATAAGGCAGTCTAAGTATTTAATAAAGACTTATTTCCATTTTAGGTTTATATCCTTGTACAGAGGACCATGTCATACATACAAAGTACAAAGACTCAATGAGTCAACATCCTATAAATTCTGTATCCAAGCTTGTAATGAAGCTGGAGAAGGTCCCTTCTCCCAGGAATATATTTTCACTACTCCAAAATCTGTTCCAGTTGCCTTGAAAGGTAAGTTATATTGTATTATTTTTAAAAATTATATAGTCACACCCAGCTACTGAAAATAAATAATAAAAGGACAAACCACAGAGACTTCTAGCACAGTATTCTGGATGATGTACTTGGAAATATCATTTGTTTAGCAGATCCATGGTTCGCAGGACTGTTCTTGAATTGTCTTTCAAATAATGTTGGTGTCACTGAGTCATTGTTCTCTTCCCTCATCTGATTCTGTGTCCCTTAGCCTTAAAAAAATGGCCTTCTGTGATTTTGACTCCTTTTCACTGCACTGTAGAGTGAGGCAGTCATATACAGTCACATAACTGGAGGATATTTTCAACTTACCCTGCTGAGAGATTTCTTCAATTATAAAATTCATGTTCTAGTTACTATGCTCAAAGTTGTTTTCCTGTCACTATTCTGGTCAAAAGTCCTCCCCTGGTGCATCTTCACATGGAGTAAAAGCCACAGTATAACCTACAATACCCTACGTATCTCCATACCTGTCACATGTAGCTGCCATGTCCCCTCCCTTAGTTCTTTAGCTTAATGAAAATGGTGCAAACCTTGACAGTTCTTTTAGCCAATCTAGCTGTTGTAGGTTGTGTGGCTTGGAGACAAAAGCAAGCCACTGACAGTTTCTATGCAAATTCCAAAAATTCACAGATATTTATTTCAAGTTCATAACTGAGTTTGTTTGTTTTGTTTTGTTTACTTTTTATT
The DNA here is from genome assembly GCF_000298275.1 of Orycteropus afer afer. NCBI lineage: Eukaryota > Metazoa > Chordata > Mammalia > Tubulidentata > Orycteropodidae > Orycteropus > Orycteropus afer. The sequence goes on along the minus strand of NW_006921744.1, from coordinate 1,288,811 downwards.
TTAAGAGCTTGTTTTACATTCAACGTTAATGTACATTTAGTTTCACACCCCATTTACCATGCCCAACCCTAACCCAGTCTCCTCCCCTCCCTGCCCAGTAGCCCTCCCCCTGTAACCCTCATATTTATGCATTCCTGTTTGTCCTGCATTTCCTCAATTTGAATGCTGGTCTTCTGGTGTCCTGTGGTCTATTGCTCTAAAGGATATATTACCATAGAGGATGTGGGTGCGTCATCCTCGCTTGAGTGGTCTGCATGTACATCTTATTAACTGTTGGTCTGAGAGCCAAGCCCTGGGAGTGAGTTTTATTCTAGGCGCAAGAATGTATTCCAGGGCCATAGTATTGGAGGTTTCATCAGACTCCATCTGACCAATAATTCTGGTCATTGAGTTTTTGGATTTTGTTCCATGTTTTTCCTCCCACTCTATCCAGGATCTCCAGATTTGATCTTTCCTGAGTGGTTGGCATTGGTATAACTGACTTTTAAAGGTTTATTGGTTTCGATTAAAACAAAAGAGCAGATTTTAATTATATTTATTCTCTGCAGCACCCAAAATAGAGAAAATAAATGATCACATTTGTGAAATTACATGGGAATGTTTACAGCCAATGAAGGGTGATCCAGTTATTTACAGTCTTCAAGTTATGGTAGGAAAAGATTCAGAATTCAAACAGGTACGTGCCAATACATAATTCTATAGCTACTTATTTTTATCTTTCTTTCATTTTACATATTTTCTAGATTTGACCATCTTCACCTTTGTCATTAAGAAACACCCATTCAGTACTCACTATGATCCTAAGATTAGTAATCACACAGTATTTCTAAGCATTCAAAATCTTTTTGGAGTGAAAAAACACTTAAACAGATCACCCTGTCACTTGATAGTTATTTCTTGAACAGCTACTCGGTGCCAGGCACTCAGGATACTGCACTAAACAAAAGTCCTTGCCCTCAGACCTTACATTTGAGTGGAGGAAGAGATACTAAACCAAATAAATAATTACATAGTCTATCAGATAGTGGTAAGTGAAATGTAGAAAAGTAAAGCTGAAGAAAAGGAATAGAGAGTAAGTACTGTTAGGGGTAGGGATGGAAGCAGCTAGTGCTAGTTGATACAGGGCAGTCAGATGACATTTGAACAGAGACCCAAAGGATGTGAATATGGGGAGAAGTGGGAAGTTGTCAATATTGGTTATAAATTTTACTAACTTTTATACAATTCAGAAGCCTAGTTTCTATAAACATTCCATCTGGTTATCCTGTATTTTATTTTCCTACTAGAAAACCTGTCATTCATCTGTTTTATTCCAATTTTGTGCTGTTTTAACTATTAATAGAAGTTTTTTCAATAATATATAATTTTTTTAATTTCAAGTTTTGTGAAACATGGAAATAAAGTTTCTTAAATTACACAAAGCTCCAAAGATACAGATTACGTTTGGCATGTGATTGTTTTTCTTCATTAAACCATCTGCAAATTGACGTGGTAATTAGATTTGAAATGTAATTTACAGATAAACATGTTTCCTTTCAAGGAGGAAGCAAAATTAATATTAAAATGTAATTGTATTACATGTTTAAGGGAAATAAGGACCCTACATTTTAGTGATATATGAATTTTAATAAGTTTATGTCACTACATAAAATAGCAATGCTAATTCTAATGTAACTTACAAGCTAAATTAACCCTATCATCACTTTCAGTTACTTTGGATTGTAAATGTGCTATAAAACTTAAAATACTGATTTCTTTAGAACTTCATATTACATATGCACATCTAAATCTCAAAAATAAGTTTATAAAATTTACAACTTAACTGGCAAGTTATATTCCAAGAGTTTGGATCTAAAGGTTCGATTTCATTCATGATATATAATATTTTATTTGTAATTTAAATGATATGCAGCACACATATATTAAATACACATACAAAGAATTATTGCGGGGGGGTCTACATTATTAATAAGTTACATATCACATTTGGCAAATATGCTGCAAAACACCAGTTTAAAGTGTTAAAAAGCAAAGATACTACTTGGAGGACTAAGGTACACCTGACCAGGCCATGTTATTTTCAGTCTCCTCATACACATGCAAAACTGGACAGTGAATAAGAAAGACTGAGAAAGAATTGATGCCTTTAAATTATGGTATTGGTGAAGAATATTGGATATATTATGGACTGCCAGAACAACAAACAAATCTGTCTTAGAAAAAGTACAATCAGAATGTTCCTTAGAAGTAAGGATGCCAAGACTGTGTCTCAGATACTTGGGACAAGTTATCAAGAGGAACCAGTTAGAAGGACATCATGTTTGATAAAGGAGGGGTTCAGCAAAAAAGAGGAAGCCCCTCAACGAGATAGACTGACACAGTGGCTGCAACAATAAGCTCCAACATAGAAATGACTGTGAGAATGGCACAGGACCAGACAGTGTTTCATTCTGTTACACATAGAGGTTGCTGTGAGTTGGAACCAACTTGGCAACACCTAACAACAGCAACAATTTTTAGCAAAGTTATTTTGGAATCTAGTAAGTAAGCAGACCTCCACTCATCTGTCAGTTTGTCATGCTGTGCTGGTTTGCATGTTGCTGTGAGACTGGAGGGTACACCACCGGTGTTGCAGATACCAGCAGGGTCACCCACATAGGTTTCAGTGGAGCTTCCAGACTAAGACTGACTGGGAAAAAGGTCAGGGCCATTCACTTCTGAAAACAGTGGCCCCTGAAAATCTTACTGAAGAAGAGTTGATGCCTTTTAATTGTATTGATGAAGAATACTGAAAATACCATGGATTGCCCAGAAGAACAAATAAATTTGTCCTGGAAGAAGTGTAGCTAGAATGTTCCTTAGACATGAGAATGGCCAAACTTCCTCTCACCTGCTTTGGTCATACTGTCAGAAGGGACCATTCCCTGGAAAAGGATATCATGCTTGGTAAAGTTAGAGGGTCAGCAAAAAAGGGGAAGACCCTCAATGAGATGGATTAATATAGTGACTGCAATGATGGCCTCAAGCATAGCATAGATTGTGAGGACTGGGCAGTGTTTTTTCTTTTGTACATGGGGTCACTATGAGTCGGAGCTGACTCAACACAAGCAGAAATTTTACAATTGTGACATTTTATGCAGACAAATAAAAGGTCATAATAAGGATAAAACCTATTTTATAAAAAGGAATGATTAAGTGAAGCTGGAATTTGAAAGGTTTTCTAAAGGAGTGCCATATAAGTGGTTTGTTGTGTTTTGTTTTTTTGAGTCTAGGGATCTTAGGGAACCATGAACTCTGGTATGACTGGAAATTATGTAGTGGATGAGGCTTTGGGTGGGTCTGTAGCAGTAGAGACCTGTTGGTGTTTTTAGGAAGGGGGATATTATTTGTAAACAGTGGCCAAGTTTCCAATCTAGCCTATAAAAACCTGTTGAACCATAATGTTGCTGGGTTTGGGACCTAGAAGCAAATTACCCTGATAGCAAGTGCCTATGGCCCTGGGCCAGGCATAGAAACACAATGTTTTCTTTGTATTCTTCCCTTTCCTCATCACTCTTTGAATAGCCAGTAACTTTGCCCAACTCGTTGGTACCTTCTTGTTGTCCTGTACCCCAAACTGTAGCATCTCACCTAGTCCCTGTTCTTTAAAATTACTTCCTCTGACTCTCACCTCCCTCTTTCTTACATACACATCATGACTTCCATATACACAATGTATCTGACCTTATAAGGCATTAGGAAGGAGTCTCTTTGGGAAAAATCATTCCAAAAGACAAGTTTCTACTTTTTAGTACTCAGAAGGGTATACATTTTTTAAAGCAGGTACTTCTTAACCAAAATGACATTTCAAGTAGTCTAACAAGATGAAGTGAAAAATTTGAGGACCGTTTAAAAAAAAAATTATCAACCCCCACCTCTTTCTAAGGTAGTACTTAAAACTCATCATTTTAGAAGTACCAAGAAAATCAATTCATACTGGCTTATAAAGAATTAAGTGTAAATCCTCTTAGGAAGAAGTAACTGGAAGATAGACAGGCTTTAGGGTTGGTTGATTCAGGAACTGAATAAAGTCATCAGGGAGATGGTTACTTTCACAGTCTTCAGTGGCTACCCTTTTTAGTGAGGAACTTACTCTTCCTTATTCACTGTTCAGAGAAGAGAAAGCATGTAGGTTACAAAGCCATCTCTGAACCAGTGGCTGTGCCAGGGCCCACCTCTGGGGTTAGGAATAAAGCCAGCCCCTCTTAAATACATAGGGTAGGTAGGGGACTATTGCACATCTACTCTTGGCAGTGGCAGGGAATGGGTGTTGGTAGTATAGCCCAATGGACTCTCTACAACTTGTCTCCTTATTAACCCTTTCAAGAATGAGTTACTTTGTTTTGAATTTTTTGTTGAAAACCTTGTGTTTTCAGTATGGAAGGCATTTTGAATGAAGTGGAAAAAAAAATTTTTTGAAGAAATACAGATTTTGATACAATTAGTGGGACACATACGTCCCAAGGAGTCTCTGGTACTGGGGTTGGTGGAATTAAGCCCATTTCTGTAGATTCTCCTACCAGATGGCAACATGTACTAAAAGTGGGATAGAAGCTTCCCACTAAACTCAAGAGGCAGAAAATGTAGGGCACTACATGTCCTATGGGTCACAAAAGGGTTAAACATCTGGTTTGGTTTGTTTTAGTTTGTTTGTCTCAGATATTGTTTGTTGCCTGCAACCTAATGTACCTTAAGATATAGGAATGGGACCCACAAGTCTTGTGTTTTTGTTTTGTTTTGTTTTTTAACATCCCAAGTGGTTCTATGGACACTAAATAAAAAGAAATTAAAACACATTAAGTTTAAGAACTGCTGCTTTAAAAGCTGCACTTTTATTTACAACACCTTCAACAATAATGGAAGAGAAGAAGGAAGGGAAAAGAGCTAGGTATTTATAAGTGAAAGATTATAACACTTTGATTTTTACTGTTCTCTTCAAGTGTTTGTTGTTATGTGCTGTCGAGTTGGCCTCGACTCATAGCAACCCCTCCTTGGGTTTCCAAGGCAGTATCACGATGGAAGTACATTGCCCGATCTTCCTTCCGAGGAGTGGCTGGTGGGTTTGAACCACTGGCCTTCTGGTTAGCAGTCAAGTGCCTTAGGTACTATCAAGTGTTACTTACTACAAAATAAGTATTGCACTAGTATATTCATAAATTATAGAAGGATCATATTATGTGAGCATATTTGTTAATTAATAGAACATACTCCATTATCTGTAATAATGAATAATTTTTAAAAATATAATCAAATACAAAATATACCTAAAGGAAGGATTTAAATATTGCATATTCAGTCCAAAAGTAATGCATTGCTGAAATCATTGTCTTATATAAATCATTTTATTATATATATGGTGCATATAAGAAGCTCTGGTAGTGTAGTGGATAAGGCACTTGACTGCTAACCAGAAGGTCAGTAGTTCAAACCCACTAGCTGCACCACGGAAGGAAGACAGGGCAATCTACTTCTATAAAGATTTACAGCCTTGGAAATCCAGTAGGGGTCGCTGTGAGTCAGGAATGACTCAATGGCAGTAGTGTTTTTTTGTTTTTTTTGTTTTTTTTCAGTTTTTATGGTGCATAGTACTTAGTAAAAATCAGGTTATGAATATGTAATGTACATAGAAAATAATAATAGTTACACAAAAGCTATTTATCTGTAATGGCAACTTCAAAAGTGGGTATCTTTGATAGTAACATTATACACTTGTCTTTGAAAGATCACAAAAAGAACTATTTCCCATTTTCTTATGAGTACTTGGTAAATTTATCTAGCCAACAACGTATGCTTTTAGAATGCAGATATAAACAGGTGAGATACTGGTTTCCTTTCTATTGGCCCCAATTCTATACTTGTTTTTTCTTCCTTTGCTATGATGTATTAAGGAGCTCTGATGGTGTACTGCCTAAGGCATTTGACTGCTAACCAGAAGGCTGGTGGTTCAAACCCACCAGCTACTCCTTGGAAGGAAGATGGAGCAATCTATTTCCATAGAGATACCACCTCAGAAACACAAGTAGGGGTCGCTATGAGTTGTATTAGACTTAACGGCAGTGTATTTGGTTTTTTGGTTTTATGAGATATTAACAAAGCTAAAATAAGGACAAATACCAACTGATGGCACTAAACTTTATTTAAAATTTTCTTGTAAAATTCCATTGCAGTTGACATGCCAGAAATGCACAGGCTTTAGGAGCTAATATTTTAATCAGCATTTCTCAGTTAAAATGCAAAATAAAAACTGTGATCTCTTACCTGATCCTCTCTTAACTATTTATTCATTGCATTTTCCATACTCTGCCTACAAAGGGATAATTACTTGATAGCAAATGTACGGGACTGTTTTATTTTAATTATATGTGACATTATTTATGAGCAATAGCTAAAGTCTAATGGCAAAGTAAGAATTTACCATTTTTTTACTTAACCCTTTTCTCTAAGGTCACAACAAAGCTACTTTGACAATATGGGATAGGGGATGGAAATTTTATTCAGTTTAGTTCTTATTTCTCATTTTAAGACCTAACCTCATTTCAAGCTTGAGGTTTATTCCAGTACCTTTTCTTAGATACATTAACCTTCTTAAATTAGTTTTAGCAGGTTAATCTCTTTTCTTTAGTCCTATGTTAGATATCCTCCCAACATCTGAAACACAAAATTGAAAACTTAATCTCATCTTCTTCCTTCCCAGTCTCTCCCCTCCAGTTTCTCAGAATTTTCCTCGCTTTATTCACGTCAAGATGTCATGACACCAGCATCATCTTTGTCCCCACACTTTACATCCTTGAAAGAAATTTATTGTTTCTTTTGACAACCAACTTCCGTTCAAAAGTCTTTTGTAGATCCATAAAAACTCCATCAGGGCCTCACAGCCTCATGCTTGCATACAGCAAGAGCCCCTATCTTACCCAGCTCCCTTCAGTCTCTCACTCAGCCTCATAAGTAGGATTCCTTAAACACGTATTAAGATTACACACCTGAAGTAATTTCCTGTTGAATCAAACCTAAACTCTCCCACCTGTTGTTGTTGTTGTTGTTATGTGCCACTAAGCCAGACCCAACTCATACCGACCTCTCCTTGGGTTTCCAAGGTGGTATCACTACAGAAGTTAACTTACTCCTTTTCTCCCTGCCATATCTCTTCACCTGTCACCCTCATGCCGTTTGTTGGGTTTTGTGTATGTTTTTGTTTTGTTTGGTTGTTTTTTTTTGTTGTTGTTGCCCCCTCCCCACTATATTATTACTATGCTCCTTTGGAGACAAATGGAAAGCAAAGTTTAAAGACAAAAATCAATCATTATATCCATAAGACAAATACATAATTTTTTTTACATTTTTACTAAATTGGTCTCATTGCATGTGAACTATATCACATTGCTTCCTAACACAACTTTCTGTTTAACTTAGTTAGTCCTTTACTATCTCCCAGGCATGGACCATTTCTATTTTCCTATTCCCTGAAACATGTATCTGCTCCCTCTAAACTAATGAATATTTACCATTTTCATTTAAGATCCATCTTAAGGCTTACTTCCTCCAATAAAAGTTCCTTTATGTATCTTCTCAGCATCGGTTGATACATATTTTTACTTATCAAGGCCTACCTCATTCATTAATTTAGTAACCTTTTATTAAATACCTACTATATGCTAGATAACACAAAGTTAATTAAGACAGATCTTATTTTGGTCCCTTAAGAGCAAACTAGTATTAAAAATTAGATCTATAACACAAATACACTGGAGGCAACTAGAAGCGTTTGAAAGAATTCTAGCCCAGGTGTTGGTTTGTTGTTGTTATGTGCTGTCAAGTCGGACCTGACTCATAGCGACCCCTCCTTGGGTTTCTGAGGCGGTATTACTATTGAAGTAGATTGCCCAACCTTCCTTCCAAGGAATGGTTGGTGGGTTTGAACCGTCAGCCTTCTGGTTAGCAGCCAGGTGCCTTAGGCACTATGCTACCAGAGCTCCTAGGTGTTGGTTTATCTGTCTTGAAACCCACAAGTTAACTAGAGGAACTCAACTGGGCAAGTCATATACCCCTGTGAGGCTGGGTTTTCCTTTACAGAGTGAAGGGATGGACTAAAAAAATCATTAATGGAAATAGCTTCCATATATTGAACATTCTACTGGGTGCTGGACACTATGCTAAGTGCTATAACATGAATTAGTTCATTTTACCCTCTAATTACCATACTAGATAAGTACTTTTATGCTTATCTTATAATTGGTCTAAGGTCACATGGTTGGTGGCACAGAGCCTGAACCCAAGGTTAACCAGTTTCACCTTGTAGCCTCCACTGCCCTGAAAATCCATGGAATTCCATTCTTGTTATTTTGCTTCTAAGGAATAGAGAAGTTAAGTTTTAAGACTGTATTTTGTAGTCAAGGAACGGTTTATATATGGAAGGAAGTTTTCTTTGTTGGTTACCAGGGGTGGGAGAGGGTGGGAGGGAACACTGTTAGATAGGTAGAGGTAAGTATTGATTTGGGTGAAGAGAAGGGCAGTGTACCAAATGTGAGTGATCAACATGATGGCTTTGAGAAAGAGGAAGACAGAGAGGTACATGGGAGATGCAGACAACAAAGATGAACCCTTTTGTACATACAGTAGTGCGTTGTCAGTGAAGGCAAACACAAGTGTACAGGTGGACAGATAGGTGGAAAGGCTGTACTATTAGGTATATCTATGCAGCAGGGAGTGTACCCAAGACCATGTATAGAATTGGCAGACAATGGTTCTACAAGTGTATTTGTATGTTCTGTAAGAATTCCCAGGGGTATAGTAGAACTGACAAGGGACAAGGTTGTAGTCACTTCTTGGTCACAGCCAGCTACCCAGAGGGAGCGAGTAGTTGAACCTGTGGGCTCGGGACCATAGTCGTGGGGAATATCAAGCTTAATTGGCATAACATACTACACAAAACACTGTTCCATCTCCTACTTCGGTGAGTAGCGACTGGGATCTTAAAAGCTTGCAAGCAGCCATCTAGATTCATCAATGGGTCTCTCCTCATCCAGAGCAAAGAAGAATGAAGGAAACCAAAGATGCATGGAAACGCTTAGTTCAAGTGACTGGTACACCATGTAGTCTTCAGCCTGTACAACTATGAGACCAGAAGAACTAGATGGTGCCTGGCTACCACTGTCAAACACTCAGAGGGGGATCTATATAGGAGATCCTGGATAGAGAGGGAGAACAATGTGAAACAAAACTCAAAATCATTTGGTGGGGGGCGGGGAAAGGGACCAGGTTTGCTGGTCTGATAGAGCCTGGTGGAAACACTGAGACTATGGCCCCTAGCTGCCCTTCAGGTCTGGAATTGAACCCACATCTATGGCTTCTAGCCATACAAAAGACAGGCATATGAAGTGAACATTTACCTGAGGTAAATAAACTCCTTGGAGAGATCAATCATGGGAGAATAGAAGTGCTGTATATGCACAGGGAGACAGCTCAGGGGGCAGGAGTGCATGGAGGGAAGGACACAGGGAAGAGGTAACTATGGGGAGGAAGTGGGAGGGAAGCTGTTGCTTTATGGAATATTGCAGTCCATGTCATGAGACAAAGTATATGTGAACTGCTATATGGAAAATGAATTTGCTCTGTAAACTTCCATCCAAATCACAATTTAAAAAAAAATGACCCTGTTCTGTGATTTTGAGTGGTCTCCCCTCTGAAGTTTATGAAATGATTTGCCATACACACCCACAGGAAATGCCTCTCATCATTCCTTAATTTTTCATTCAACAAATATGTTGAAAGTGTGTAAGTTATGCAAATTTTACAAATCATGCAAAGGTATAATAGGAAGCATGATTAGGCACTACTACTGCTTTTCTGGACTGATGGCCTGAAGCTGGTGACTTACATTCATGGGAACATCTATGGGCTGCTTGTGCTCCCTCTCTGGCTACTCTGAGCACATCTTCACCTGGAGACCGGTCTGTAAATTCTCTGAGGGTAGATGTCACACTATTGCTTTACAAGTTTCTCCTGCCTGATTCCCTAGACAGATAAAATCTTCAATGGATAACTATTTTCAAAATGTCACTTGCAGTGTGGTACTAGCTTTCATGTCAGAAATAATTCTGAGAGTTTCGGTAAGATGGCTGACTAGGCAGAAAGACTGCACAGACCCTCTTCAACAAAGAAAAGAGAAACCAGTTAACACAAACACAGAAGATAACCCTGGACCAAGGAGCCTTGAAGTGAAGGATATAGACGTGGACTCAACCCCAACTAGCAGAAGAATTTGCATGAAAACACCAAAAAAGGAGACATATGGAGCTGTGGTCTGGCAGTCATCCTGAGTGAACCTGATGGCACAGACAGCTTGGAGAGTACCCAGTGGTGGTAGGAGCTAAGAATTAACCTAAAAATCAGCCCTGCTAGCCAAGAGGACTGCTCTGGTCGTTGGGAAATAAACAGAGAAGGCTAAGAAGGCAATCTGAGCTGTGGACTTTTGCCTGTCCGGAGGGTGCCACCATTTTGAATGTTTACAAGTGGCTTGACCATTTTGGATATTTAAAGAGACCAGACTCTCCCAGATTCCAGGGGCTTAAGAACAGGTTCTGCTTGCCAGCAACCCCAAGGACACCCTGGACCTGCACTACTGAAATGGTGTGACATTCCTCATTACTCTTATACCCCACACCCGCGTGGTGAATGGAGGTGCAGCCATCCCCCACTCCTACCCACCTTCTGAGCCCGCAGGAACTCCATCCCAGTCTGTGTGCTCAGACAGAGCCTGACATAGGGTGCACAACCCTATCCTCCACCAATTTTTTTTCTCTTGTTATTTTTTTTTTTTCCTTTTCACTTTCTTTTTTCTGATAATTTAGTTTCTTGTATTCGTCTGTTGCAAAACTACTGTTATTATTAATACTTTTGTCCTTTTTGCTATTATTCTTTATTCTTCCCCTCCCAGGTCCTAGTTTTCAGCTCTTTTTCATCTCCCTGTTCCTGGTTGAAACTTTTTTATTTTCCCTAATTTTTTTTCCCCTGGTTAATCCCGTTCCTTGTTTTTCTTTTTGAATTTTTCCCATTTTTTTCATTATTCTCCTTCTCTACCTTTTCTTGGTGCCCTATTCCCAGATATTGCAGGTTTTCTTGCTTTTTCTTCTTCTTTTTCCCTTTTTGGTTACTGTTCCTGTGTGATGACATGGTGTGATTTTGTCCATGTGCTTTTAGTTTTTTGATCGTTATTCAATTGTAATATTTGTCTAACTGAGTGGGAGACAGCAACAGTCCCCATAAGACACAACAACACCCACACCTCCTGCAACTTCACTTACTGAGCGAGAGCCACTACCTCCTTCTCCACCAATGGGCCAACAATAAAAAACCACCAAGAAGAGCCTGAATCACCCTTGGCTCCTCTTCACAAAGAGTTAACAGAGATCTAAATACAACAATGCCATGATG
>NW_006921744.1:1266120-1273832 GCF_000298275.1 Orycteropus afer afer | reverse complement strand
CATACTATACAAAACATTGTTCCACCTCCTACTTTGGTGAGTAGCGACTGGGATCTTAGCAAGCTGCCATCTAGATGCAATGATGGGTCTCTCCTCATCCCGAGCAAAGAATGAAGAAAAACAAAAATTCATGCAAACAATTAGTCCTAGCGACTGGTACACCATCCGATCTGCAGCCTATACAACTTTTGAGACCAGAAGAACTAGTTGGTACCCGGCTACCACTGTCACCCACTTGGAAGGGGATCTATGTAGGAGATCCTTGATAGAGAGGGAGAACAATGTGGAACAAAACTCAAAATCACTTGGAGAAAAAAAAGGGGGGTGTGGACCAGGTTTGCTGGTCTGAGAGAGCCTGGTGGAACCACTGAGACTATCCCCCCTAGCTGCCCTTCAGGTCTGGAGTTGAACCCACACCTGTGGTTTCCAGCCAAACAAAAGACAGGCATATGAGTTGAATACTTACCTGAGGTAGATACACTCCTTAGAACAATCATGGGAGAAAGAAGGGCTGCTTATGCACAGGGAGACAGCTTAGGGGGCAGGAGTGCATGGAGGGATGGACAGAGGGAAGAGGTAACTATGGGGAGGAAGTGGGAGGGGAGCTGTTGCATTGTGGTAAACTGTGGTCATTGTCATGGGACAAAGCGTATGTGAATTGCTGGATGGAAAGTGAATTTGCTCTGTAAATTTTCACCCAAATCACAATAAAAAAATAATAATAATTCTGAAACAAGCCAGTTTATATACAGATTTTAACCCATAATATTTTCACATAATTTTTGCAACAGATTTACAAAGGTCCTGACTCTTCATTCCGGTATTCAAGCCCTCAGCTGAACTGTGAATACCGTTTCCGTGTGTGTGCCATTCGCCAGTGCCAAGACCCTGTGGGGCACCAGGACCTCGTAGGTCCCTACAGTACCACAGTGCTCTTCATCTCTCAGAGGACTGACCCGCCAGCCATGACCAACCGAGACACTGTGGAGAGCACGAGGCGCCGGCGGGCCCTCAGTGACGAGCAGTGTGCAGCCATCATCCTCGTGCTATTTGCATTCTTTTCCATTTTGATTGCCTTTATCATTCAGTACTTTGTAATCAAGTGAAAAGACAACTTTATTTTTAATGTTTTATTATATTTTATTTTGTCATGTACTAAAATGATTTCTGTATTGCTTTTACAAAAACAGTGGCATTTAGCACTGGCATTGAAGACTACAGCACGTCACTTTTGCCATTTACAATGCTTATATTATTAGAGAAAGGCTGGCACTTTATTAGAATGCAAGCCACAGAAATATCAAATTTAGTGTTTTTTGTTTGGTTGGGGCGCCTTTTTTTTTTACATGCTTCTTGTAGAACCAACTTTCTAAGAGGCAACAATATATAATTGGTATATTGACCAGTCAGCATTAAGTGTAACAGTAATAAATTTTTCACTGTTTATTACCAAGTGAAAAATTCAGAATGAATAAAATTTACACTAACATATGCTGTACAAAAAATGTTAAAGTCTGATGCTGTGAAAGTAATCTAGTGCTATATTTCTACCTCCTCATTTGTCTTAATTATTTGGTAAGTGGGATTATGATGAATAACTAGAGGAGCTTAGCAAACAGAAAAACTGGATGCAACAATATGCATGAGAAAAAGAAGCTTCTTGTTTGATAAACGTGGAGTTCTTCATTACAAGTATAGATTCATAAATTTATAGAGAAGTCACTTAAAGAAAGCACAGGCAGTCTACTTGGCCTAAAAATATTTTAATGTTTACTAATAAAGTACCTCTTCAGGTCTTGAAAACATGGAAAAGAAGAGAGGGCTTTTATAGATAGTTGCTTTTTAAAAAAAATAAAATAATTAAAAGTCATTTTTGAATTTCAAACCTGTTTAATTTGGCTTCTATATGTAAGACTTTGACCTATACGTATGTGTATGAGGGTATACACCTACACATATGGCATAGGCAACAATTATACATGCCAGTTATATAAAAATGTGTGTGTGTTATATGCATATATAATACACACAGTCCATCTGTCTGGTATGGGCTAATTTTGAAGAACTCCCATAAGTTTTGCTGCTTCTCTCATAACTACTGCCATCACCATCAGAATTCATAATCAAACCTAACCTTTTTGTTTGGGTCACCAAATCGGAAGACAAAATTAATTTGCACCAGTAAACTTCAAGCTGCTTTCTTTCTTGAAAAACTAATGTTTAATGTAATGTCTGTTCCAAATTGTTGACTGCATGTGGTTATTGTTGCATTAGAGCACTTTGCAATTGCATAATTCATTGATGTTTTGTGAGCTTGCATTTGTGAGTTACTGGATGATCAGATTGAATTTTGTCAAGTACCACATTGTACATCTTACATAGATGTCAATGACTGCCAGTAATATACAGTTCATAATGAAACTATCTTGTTTTATCACATGTTATCTGTAAAACACTTGTAACTAGCTTTTTTAATTTATTATTTGAATTTTAGAATAGTGAATCACTAATTTTTAGTTGCTGAGATTAGCATTTTAGTGATTACGAGGCACTTCTGTCAGTCTTTGAAAAAAGGAACATACGTTTTGTGCTTTGAAGATCTCTGAAGAATTTATCTTCCATTAGAATGGGCATGTAGTGTAATTGTTTTATGTCGAATCTGTGCTGTTGAAAAAAAATTAACCTTTGTTCAAAAAAGAAACAGATAAACTTGGCCTTTTCAGAAACGGATAAACTTGGCCTTTTTGAGTGGTAAGAATGATCTGTCACTATAATATACTGTATGTTTACATTTTATTTAAATTTAATCGCTTATGTATAGGCTGATAACCTTCCCCAAAAACAACCGTGATTGTGATTGTTTTCTAGAAACTTCTTAAAAGTGCCACATTTGGCAGTACAAATGAGTTTGAGTGTAATCGCCCAGAGATTTCTATATAGTTGAATGTCTAAAATGGTAAAATGTGCCACTGTGGGAAGTTTACAGTGGCTTATGTTTTTCATAGTAAACTAAAATGAACAGCTATTTTTGATAGTAAATGTCATTTAATAGTGTATTTGCCATTTGAGCCTCACTGCAGAATTATTGCAGGAGTAAACAATTTCTAATGTAATCTTGATTTTACCTCATATACTGTACATTCCAAAAACTCTAAACTTTTTAAAGATTATAGATACACTACCAAACATATCACCTTAAAATTGTGTAAGGTTGAACTTCATACAAATGGGAAAAATATAATCTCATAAAATACATAAACTATGTAGCAAAGGTATCTTTAAAATCCATGGAAAATAAAAGTTGTATCATTCTTTTTTGAGATTTGTTTATTGTATTCATATACATTCATTATCTGCTGCCTTGTTTCAGAAAATGAAATATTAAGATGTCTCTTCTTACAGTGGGCTTAAAAGAGTTTCTCCAGCAATATTCAAATTTTCAACATGAGAGGACCCATATTCATTATAGAAATAAAGTCCAGTAGATTAATAGATGCAATTAGAAATAAGGAGTTTTATCCTAGTGACTTACACAGTTCATTAAATCTCTTGCTTTTTTCATATATATAAAAGGATTGATGGCAGTAACTTCCCAATCTCTAATCCCTCTTGCTTTCCCCACCTATTTCCCTTTATTTTCTTTCTCCTGCCACCAGGGTCCCAGGATCTTCCTCTACTGGCACTGACATCTGCCCCCAGGTCTGCCTTCCAACCAGAATGTTCATATTCCCTTTCCTCTGTGCCCTTATCTACTGGCAAAATTTCATCTCCCAGACCTCCTCTTAGGGATACATTGCTTCTTAAAATCCACGTGATCACTAATTGCCATAACTATAGGTACCACAGTAAAGTTTAGAATTAGACAGGGGAAAGGGGATTATTTTGGATTTAGAAACATTATTCCACAAAGGCAACTAGGTATGCATCCATCTTCAAAAAGCATCTTTTTTTATTTTTTTCCTATAGATCAGAAATAAGAATTTTTCCCATTGTGTTTGAGTGTTCCATGTTTGAGAATACTCTGCTTTTTATTGGTGAACATTCTTTTTCTACAGGAGGATCCCATATGTATGATGACTTAGGGACCACAAAAGAATAGTTCCCCAAAACATAAAGCAAGCAGTCATCCGGAACCAACGCTCCACAATCAACAGAGCTATCAATAATGCCTCATACTTTCAAAAAGTTTTTTGAATACTGTATTTTCATACTTATTTTTTAAAGTAATATATATGCCCCAAAGAATATGCCTTTTGTTGATTCAGGTATCATTTTCTCTCTGATGCTCTTAAGAGGGAGAAAAGAGACATCACAAGTTAGTTGACAGAAGAACCAAAATATAAATAATTGTGCTCATCAAATCCTCAGTGTCCTGAGTGGTGCCTTCAAGTGCTTAGATGCAGTATTATTTTTTTTTTTTTTTTGGTCTCCTAAACAGGATGGCTCTGCTGTTTCTGCTTGCTAGGGGAAACTTGCCAAGAGAAAAGTCTCAAGACTGGAAAGATTTTGAAGCCAAAGCCATATGATCCATTCAAATCATAATGACTAGCATCTGTTGACCACTTAGTGTTAGCTAAGTATTGTGTTCAGTGCTTTACATTAGTTACATAATTCTCTTAATTGCTCTAATAAGTACAGACTTGCCCAGAGAAGACAAGCATTCTGCCAAAGGTCGTGTGGCTAGGAAATGAAGGTGCCGAGTTAAGACTCCAGGCCTAGAGCCCCCACACTTCACCATTCCTCTGCTGTTCCCCAAAAGTCCTGAATTCTAAGAAAAAAAATAAAAATTAACACTGACTAATACTGCATGTAGGAACTCTGGTAGCATAGTGCCTAAGGCACTTGACTGCTAACCAGAAGGCTGGCGGTTCAAACCCACCAGCCACTCCTCGGAAGGAAGGTTGGACAATCCTACTTCCGTAGTGATACTGCCTTGGAAACCCAAGGAGGGGTCGCTATGAGTCGGGGCCGACTCGACGGCATATAACAACAACAACAACAACAAATACTGCATGTAAGATAGCATTGAGTACTTCCTTTATGCCAGGCATTGTGCTAAGCCCTTCCCTATATCCAAAACAACCCATGGGCATCTAAGGACTGAACAGAAAGAAATCAGCTAAGGAGAATCTCCAGGTCAGGAAGGGTATCAGACTACAGAAGAAGCTCTAGTTTCTTTCCTCTTAGGTTTCATCCTTTGATACTCTGACCCACATTTTGAGCCCACACTCAGCCCTATGGATAATCTATCCTCAAATACTTATTAATCTAAGGATGAAAATACTATTACTGCCATGTATCACCACCACCAGTCTGTCAGCTTGTCATACTGGTGACTTGCGTGTTGCTGTGATACCGGAAGCTATGCCACCAGTATTTCAAATACCAGCAGGGTCACCTATGGTAGACAGGTTTCAGTGACCCTTCTAGACTGAGACAGACTAGGAAGAAAAGCCTAGAGATCTACGTTCAAAAATGAGCCAATTAAAAAAAAAAAAAAAATAGATCACAAAAGAATTACATTGTCTGATAAAGTGCCAGAAGATGAACTCTGTAGGTTGGAAGGCATTCAAAATACCCCAAATGGACTCGAGGACACCAACAATCAGGGCTGGGCAACATTTCATTTTGTTGTACATGGGGTCTCCATGAGTCAGAGATGACTCCACAGCAACTAACACAACAGTGTGTTCAAAAAGGGAATGTAGCTACAACATGGGTAAACCTTGAGAACACACCAAGTGAAAGAAGCCTGACACTAAAGGTCACAAAAGGTCATAGTTTATTATTCCATTTATATAGAATATCCAGAATAGGTAAATCCAAAGAGACAGAAGCAGATTGGTGTTTGTCAGGGACTGGGGGAAAGGGAAGAAGGAATATGGAATAACTGCTTAATGGGTTCAGGGTTTTATTTGGGGTGATAAAAATGTTCTGAAATTAGAGGTGGTGCTTGCACAACAGTGGATGTACTAAATGCTACTGAATTGTACACTTTAAAATGGTAAATTTTACATTCTGTAAATCTCACTTCAATTTTTTTAAAAGGTATATAAGATCTAAAGACTGCTATACTGATGACATAAGATGAAAATCCTGGCATTATCAAGTCAATAAATTGTCCTCATGAGTAAGTCCTTTTAGACTTGGGTGATCCCCACTTCTTTCAGTCTTCCAGTCTGTGGGATATGTGTCATTTACAACTTGAATCTTTAAAAAAAAAAAAAAAATTTTTGTTCCTTGTAGTAAAAATTCAACAACTTTTACTTGTGTCATTCAGTGGCACCAGTTACATTCATCATGTTTTATAACCATCACCACTCCCCTTTTCCCAGTTATTCCACCACCATTAGCAGAAACTCAGTGCCCCCTGAGTAATGACTCCCCCATTCCTCATCCCTCTCACCTCTGGCAACCACTAATAAACCTGATCTCTATATATTTGCCTATTTTAGATACTTCATATAAGTGGGGTCATAAAATAACTCTTTTGTGACTGACTGATTTTACTCAGCAAAATGATTTCAAAGTTCATTCATTCTGTAGCATGTATCAGGACTTCATTTCTCTTTAATGGCTGAGTAATATTCCATTATATGTATGTATATTGTTTATGCATTCATCTGCAGAGGGACATGTAAGTTTCTACAACTGATTTTTTTATGGATGTCTATGATAGCTATTGAACAATCTGGCCTAAAGTTATCAACTCTGTTCCATTCTTACTATTTCTAGAATGACCTGGTGATCTTAGAGAAAAAATTAACCTTTTACAGTTTCACAGTGTACCAATGACAGCTATGCAATAAGATTGTTCACATACAATAGCATAAGAGTTATTCTCTCACAGCCTATATTCTGAAAAGTAATCTAGAAAAAACATTTAGGAAAAATACATAAGTGCTCAAGTAGTAATACTAATAGAATCAGTTATGATTCTCTAAATCTGATTCAGACCCATTTAAACCAGAATAAAGTCTAGTGCCCAGTCATGCAGTGAAAAATGAGGAGTCCGTTCATTGTAAATCTGGCTCAAAATTATCTTAGCAGGTCCAGGGATTACACATAAAAGAGTATACATGGTTTCTGACAATATAAGTAGTTAAAAGTGATTATTTTTAAAAAAGAGGGGAGGGAAATGCCAGATTTTGAAAGACTAAATCCTCTAAGTGAAAGTATAGTATTGCCATTTATATGGAAAGGACAGACTCAAAAAACTCTGATAAAGAACAATGACTAGTACCATTAGAGTATAAAGCCTCAATAACGGA
Source organism: Orycteropus afer afer (assembly GCF_000298275.1). Taxonomy (NCBI): domain Eukaryota; kingdom Metazoa; phylum Chordata; class Mammalia; order Tubulidentata; family Orycteropodidae; genus Orycteropus; species Orycteropus afer. The sequence goes on along the minus strand of NW_006921744.1, from coordinate 1,266,561 downwards.
AAAACCCAGGGAGCCCAAGAGAAAGCCCATAATCCTAAGTCCATACAGAAATTTAGTATTTGATAAAACCATCTCCTCAAATCAGAGGAATGAAGCAACAATACAATAAATAATGTTGGCACAACTAGGTGCCATTTAAAAAAAAATAAAGATGGATCTATATTTCGCCCTTTATCCAGGATGAATCTCAAAGGACTCAAACATTTAAATGTAGAAAATGAACTAAAACTATAAAATATGGGAGAATTCCATCACAGTCTTGGTGTGGTGACAGCCTTTTGAATGATGCCATCAAATACTGAAGTCAAAAAAAGAGGCATTGAGGAGGTGGGGCAAGACGGCGGACTAGGCAGAAGGATTGCACAGACCCTCTTCAACAAAGAAAAGGGAAACCAATAAATACAGACACAGAAGATAATCTTGGACCCCTGAGCCTTGAAG
>NW_006921744.1:1243375-1260074 GCF_000298275.1 Orycteropus afer afer | reverse complement strand
AACAACAACAACAACAACATTTACTCATATGGGAAGAACTCTAAGATTTATCACTAAATTTAAGAGCAACATGCAGAAAAATGTAGGAGCTCTAGGCAGCAATCCTACTCTTGGAGTCACCTGGCTGAGCACCAGTCATGAGAGTGAACAGCCTTCAGATGATTCCAACCCTCAACCTTTGGGTCCTTCCCAGCTAAGGCCACAGACATCATGGAGCAGAGATAAGCCATCTCCGAATCCCTGACCCACAGAATGAGCACAATTAAACAGTTGGTTTAAGTGCTTCATTTTTGGATAATATGTTATGTAGCAATAGCCCAATAGTCCCTGAAACGCATAACTTGAAGATTCCAATCTAGAAAGTCCTGGTGGCAAATATTAGGGCCAAATATTGGTCCTCCTCCAGGACACTTCTGTCCCTCCTCTCCCCCAACCTCCCCTACCACTGATGTTAGAAGAAGCCACGTGAAATGAAATGTGAACAGAAAAGACATGTGTACCCACACCTATTAGGGTTCAGTCGGGAAAACATATGCCATACTATGTAGTTAACAGAGAAAAGTTAATATTGGAAATTGGTTTAAGCAGGATTGAACTAAGAAAGCAAGAAGGGAACGCTAAGTAACACAGAGATAGCTGCAGAGAAAAGCTGCCACTCTGGGTTGGGAGAGCAAAGGTTAGATGTGGCGGTTATCAGAACCCAGGTGAGAGGGGAAGGTCTGGAGGGGGAATCAGACCTCTGAGAAGGGGCTACTGCCCAGCTGCTCTGTTTGTGTCAGAAGGAAGGAGCTGAGTTGGAGCCAGTGCTGCTGGGAGAGCCTGGGCCATAGCTGGGAAGACACTGAAAGGGACACACACACTCCCAGACTCCCTCTCTAATGGGATCAGTGGGCAAAGGGGGTGAGGAGTTTACAGAACCCCAGCCCCAGCATCACACAAAAAGGTTCCAAAAGGGTGGGTTTGACGCCAAGGGACAACAACTTAACACCAACACCCACCAAAAAATATGTGTGTGGTTACACAAATATGTATATAGGCATATATGTGTACAGGTGCATATGTGTGCAGTGATGTATCTATAGGTATATGCACATACAGGTATGTATATACATGCGTGTATATTCATATAAATAACGATCCACATAGGGGACACAGTTACAGATGCTCCTTAGACATAACCAAATTGGTTTTCTGGATTTGAAGGCTTAGGACCATAGTCTCATGGGACAACTCAGCTAACTGGCATGACAGAGTTCATATTCTATGTTCTGCATCCCAGTGTGGTGAGTAGTGCCTGGTGTCTTAAAAGCTTGCCAGCAGTCATCTCTATAACTATTAGTCTCTACTCCTCCAACAGAAAAAGAGAAAGAAGGAAATCAAAGACTCACCAGAAGAAACTAGTCTACAAGACTAGTAGTCTACATGATTCATGGCCTCATCCACCCTGACACCTGAAAAACTAGATGGTGCCTGGCTCCTACTACTGAACATTCTGATCAGAGCCACAATAGATAGATCCTGACAGAACAGGAGAAACCTCAATTAAGAACCTCAATTCTTAAAAAGTTCTGTCTTACAGAACCTGTTCAGAGTAGAGGACTCCCCAAGACTGTCACCCTGAGATACTCTTTAAACTTTAAACCAAAATTATCTCTTGAGGTCACCTTTTAGCTACATAATAGATTGGCTCGTAAAATAAAGAATACGGTCATGAGTAATGATCTCCTTTGAAAAATCATTTCTATGAGACCATATGGTCAAAAATTACTCTAAAGCAAAGATGAGAAGATAGGAAGCAGGGAAACTAGAGTACTGGAAATGGAACAAGTAGAAAGGAATAAATGAGAATGATGGTACGTTGTGACAAACGTAAACTATGTTTACATTTGTATATACATTATGTATATGTCATCTGCATGTTGTTGTTGTTAGGTGCCATTGAGTCGTCTCTGACTCATAGCGACTCCATGCACAGCAGAACAAAACACTCCAGTTCTATGATCCCTGCTATACTTGAGCCCATCATCACAGCCACCGCGTCAATCCATCTTGTTGAAGGCCTTCCCCTCTTTCATGGACCCTCCACCTTACCAAGCATGACATCTTTCTCCAGGGAACGATCCCTTCTGACAATATAACCAAAGTAGGTGAGATGAAGTCTGGGCATTCTCACTTCCAAGGAGCATTCCAGCTGCACTTCCTCCAGGACAGATCTGTTAGTTCTTTTAGCAGTCCATGGTACTTTCAGCATTCTTCGCCAGCACCACAACTCAAAAGCATCAACTCTTCTTCGGTCTTTCTTATTCATTGTCCAGCTCTCACATGCATATGAGGCAATTGGAAATATCATGGCTTGTGTCAGGAGCACCTTAGTCCTCAAGGAGACATCCCCACTCCTCATCACTTGAAACAGTTCCTTCGCGGTTGACCTTCCCAGTGCTACACGTCGTCTAATGTCCTGACTGCTGCTTCCATGGCATCGATCTGCATGGAAATTATTAAATGGGAAACTAATTTTCTGTATCAACTTTCACCTTAAACACAATAAAATATCATTTTTAAAAAGAGACAACTGTTTAATATTGGCACAGTCACTCCCTGGTGAAAGGATATAAGAGGTGGTATGTGAGTTTCCACATTCTCTCCGGCCTTAGAGATGACAGGAGCAGCTACTCCTACACAGAAGCCAGGGAACCAAGCAGGCTAGAATGCAAGACACCAAGAGGGGAGAGCTGCTCTGCACAGTTCTCCAGACTTCAGGCTGCCTTAATGGGAGCAAGAAATGAACCAGTGAGAGGTTAGGGCACTTGACCTTTGAAGGTCATTGATTTGGGCAGCGCAACCTTGCCTCCCTTCACTAACGAATATTCCACATTCAGAGCACTGCCTGCTTACAATGAACTCCCACCCCTTGCCAAACTGGGCAGGTGTGAGGAGGAAGCATACACCTGCTGCCCTGGCTCTCTGTCAACAGATCGAATTCTGCCCTCCAAAAAGATAAGGTGAAGTCCTAACCCCTAACCCCTATGAATATGACCTCATTTGTAAACAGGGTTTTTCTTTTGTTCTCGGTTAAATTAAATCATACCAGAGAAGAGTGGATCCTAATCCTAATTCCTTCTGATTGGTGACTTATAAAAGGGGACAAACAGAAACAGAGTCACACACCCAGGGAGAAGACACCATGTGAAGGCATATCTACAAGCCAAAGAACACCAAGAAACATCTGGGGCTACAGAGGCTACAATAGACAAGGATCTTTCCCCTAAAGCCAACACAGCACTACTGACACTCTGAATTTGGACTTCCAGCAGCCAGAACTGTGAGACAGTAAATTCCTATTCTTTAAAGCCATCCACTTTGGTATTTTGTTATAGCAGCTCCAGGGAAATGATATACCCCCAAAGAGGCTACAGCACAAGGCATCATGGGCATTGCTCCTTACTGGCTGTGTGGTCTTGGGTAACTTCTCAGTGCTGTAGTCTTCTCATCCATGAAATGAAGATACTAAAAGCACCCACCCCATAACACTATTACTGAGGCTTAAATGCAAGTACTTGGGACAATGCCTGGCACCCAGTAAGTGCTGGCCTGCCAAAGTCCAATCTGTGCTGCCTCCAGCCAGGATCAAGAGCCAATTGATGAGACCAACATCTTGCTTGCAGGGACACAGACCATAACTGGGTCAGACCTACACCCACTCTTGCCCCACACAAGTACCAGGTGCAGAGGTACTCATAGGGTAGAAAAAAAGAGACGTCCACACACCTGGTCCATGGAGAACTTCCTCTTCCTCTCATCATGTTGTTGTTGCTAGGTGCTGCTGTGTTGGTTCCAAATCACAGTGACCCTATGCACAACAGAACAAAACACTGCCCAGTCACGTGCCACTCTCACAATCATTACTACGCCTGAGTCCATTATTTCAGCCACTGTGTCAATTCATCTCATTGATGGTCTTCCTCTTTGTCACTGATCTTCCACTTTACCAAGTATGATATTATTCCACAGGGACTGGTCCCTCCTAATAACCTGACCAAAATATGAGAGATGAAGTCTAGCCATTCTCATTTCTAAGGAATGTTCTGGCTGTACTTCCTCCAAGACAGATTTGTTTGTTCTTCTGGCTGTCCATGGTATATTCAATATTTTTCACCAATGCCATAATTCAAAGGCATCAATTCTTCTTTGGTCTTCCTCATTCATTGTCCAGCTTTCACATGCATATGAGGCAATTGAAAATACCATGACTTGGGTAAGATTCACCTTAGTCTTCAAAGTGACATCTTTGCTTTTTAACACTTTATAAAGAGGACGTGTGCAGCAGATATGCCCAATGCAATACGTCATTTGATTTCTTAACTGCTGTTTCCATGTACGTTGATGGTGGGTCCAAGTAAAATGAAATCCCTGATAACTTCAATCTTTTCGCCATGTATTGTGATGTTGCTTATCGGTCCAGTTGTGAGGATTTTCATTTTCTTTATGTTGAGGTGTAATCCATACTGAAGGCTGTAGTCTTTGATCTTCATCAGTAAGTACTTCATGTATTCTTCACTTTCAGCAAGTAAGATCATGTCATCTGCAAATCAAGTTCTCTCATTATATGAAATATAGAGTCACTAAGTTGGAGGATGAGAGCAGCACAAAGCAGAAAGCACATTTCATCAGGTCTCCAGATACCTGGTCTGTCAGTATGTCATACTGTGGTGCCTTGAGTGATGCTGTGCTGCTGGAAGCTATGCCACTGGTATTTCAAATACCATGAGTATCACCCATGGGGGACAAGTTCCAGCAGAGCTTCCAGACTAAGGCAGATTAGCAAGAAGGGCTTAGAGACCTGCTTCTCCAGGTTAACCAATGAAAACCTTATGGACCACAGCAGGTCATTATCTGACTCACTTGTTTTGGACACATTATCAGGAAAGATCAATCACTAAAGGAAGACATCACGTGTGGTGATGTACAGGGCCAACGAAGTAGAGCCGCAACAATGAACTTGATCATGCCGACAATCATGAGGATGATCCAGGCCTAGACAATGTTTCAGTCTCTTGTATATAAGGCTGTTATGGGTCAGACTCAACATGACAACAGCTATCTTATCTGTCTATCTATCCAGATATCTGGTCCCATTTCTTCCTAAAACGTGGACTGCCAAGGCATTATAATAATACCTAAGGAGCAAATCATGCTTGAAACTCAACAATGTTATAGAAAAAGCCAGCTATGACTCTAGCTCTCCATATCAGTGCTCTATCTTGAACTACATTATCAGTTAGCACTTACTGGGCACCCACTTTAATCAGCTTACTGTATTTAACTGGCAGGAATTGTAAAGAAAATAATGGTACCTGGTTCTGCAGAAGCTTATTCATGCCCTACAGCAACAAATATTTATTAAGTTCTCACTTTATGCCAGTTACTAATCCAGGCACCAGGGAGAGAGCAATGAACACACTGATTACAGGTCTGGCTTCTGCAGCATATGATGTCGGGGGCAGAGGAGGACTGATAGCAAACAAATAACTAAGTATATTGTGTAGTGTGGCCATTGGATTAAGTTATATAGAGAAAAGTAAAACAGACAGAGACATCGAGAGTGTGTGAATGGAAGGTGAGTACAGAACAGTCAGTGGGGGAGAGGGTATACTGGACACTCGTGAACCTTGGTGACATGGGAGCCACTGAGCCTGCCTGGCAGCCTGCTGTGGTGGGTGGGGAGGCATGAGAGACTTCAGCAGAGGTGGGGTAAACCAGCAGGCCATGGAACAGAACAGAAAACATTAAAGCATTTTTGATCTGCAATTGGAATGAGCCAAGAGTAAGGTGTCAGAAACTCCCAGGAGCACCCCTGGGGTCAAAAGAAGAGACCACAAATCCACTAACCACAGCCCTCAGCCCCCAAGGTCAGCAGAGCACCTGGTGACATGGAAGCATGGGGACATCAAACTGGGATCTAGAACTGGAATCTAGCAGGTGCTACCTAAGGCACTCCCAGGAGGGGCTAGGTGCCCCTCCACTTTCAATTTCATAAGAATCCTTGAACCACCTGATCTCCTCCTCCCATACACCTGGGCCCCCTTTGGGGAGAGAAGCCGGGAGAGAAGCCAGGAAGGCAAGGAAAGCTGTGTGAAAGGATATGCATGTTATCCAAGAGAAACTGAACACTACCTGGAAGGCTGTTCAATGTATCCAGTTGCACTAAGCTCTACTCAGATCACTTTCCTCTTGCTACCCAATAGGGAGAGCTCAGGGGAAAACTAGAGCAACTATAAACCAAACCAAAACCAAACTCACTGCCAGTGAGTTGATTTCAAGTCATAGCGGCTCCCAGTGGTTTCCCGAGGTGGTAAATCTTTACGGAAATAGATTGCCCCATCTTCCTTCTGTGGAGCAGCTGGTGGGTTTGAACCACTTACCTTGTGGTTGGTAGTCAAATGCCTTGAGCACTACACCACCAGAGCAACTATAGATGGAGAAATTACATTTTCTTGGTGGTGGAGGAAGTGGACAGAGAAAAATTGGATGCAGAGGATATAGAAATTTTTTTTTTTTAGGAATTTGGCTAGAAACATGGAAATGATTCAGAAGAAAAAGAAAAGCTGATGGTGCAGAAGAGTGCTAGAGTGATGTCCTTGAGGAGGTATATAAAGTGCATAAGGAGCAGAGCTGACTTCAGCTACAAATACCACCAAATCATTTGTCTGTAAACCAGTAAAACCTGTTGCCAGTGAGTCAGCTCCCTTTCCTGGTGACCCCATGTATGTCATGGTTGAACTGTGCTCCATAGGTTTTCCAATGAGTGGTTTTTCAGAAGTACACTGCCAGGCCTATCTTGCTAAGTACTTGAACCTCCCACCTCTCAGTTAGCAACCAAATGCTTTAACCAATTGCACGACTTGGTCCTCCAACTACAGGTTGTGAATTTCTTCTCTTTTATTTATTTTTATTGTGATTTGGGTGAAAGTTTACAGAGCAAGTTGGTTTTCCGTTCAGCAATTCATCCATGTTTTGTGACATAAATTACAATCCCTGTGATGTAACAGCTCTCTTCCCACTTCCTCCCTGCAGGTCACCTTTTCCTTGTGTCCTTTCTCCCTATGCCTTCCTGCCCTCTGAGCTATCTCCCTATGCAAATGCTGCCCTTCTGATCTCCCCTGGTTGATTGCTCTAAGGAATATACCTACCGGGTTAACTGTTTTCCTTGTAGTCCTGTCTGTTGTTTGGCTGGAATCCACAGTAGTAAATTCAATCCTAGGCATGAATGGTGAGTAGGGGCCATAGTCTCAGGGTTTCACCAGTCTCTTTCAGATCAGTAAGCCTGGTCTTTTTTATGATTTTGAGTTTTGTTCCACATTTTTCTCCAGTACATCCAAGATCTCCTACTGTGATCACTTTCAGAGCAGTCAACTGTGGTAGCCAGTCACCATCTAGTTCTGGTCTCGGGGTCATGGAGGCTTGGATTCACATGGTCCATTAATCCTCTGGACCAATTGTTTCCTTTGATCTTCACTTTTCTTCACTCTTTTCACTAAATGGGGAGAGATCAACAGTTGCATTTTAGATGGCCGATCACAAGCTTTTAAGACTCACCAAAGTAGGATGTAGAACATTGTCTTTGTGGACTATGTTATGCCAATTGGCCTTGATGTCCTCCAAGACTGATTCTGGGTCTCCATTCCCAGGAATTCATTCCCTCAAGGTGCTTGGTTATGGTTTTTCATAAGGTTGCCCCCTGTATGCTCTACTATGTTCATGGATATATTTGCAACACATACAAATAAATAAATAGAAATATCTTCTGTCAAACCCATATATAGTCATGGGTGTAGTTCCATTTATCTTTCCACCCCTGTTCATCTTGATGTCTATCTATGTATTCGCTCATGGATTATTGTTATTACTGGTATTGCAGGATTGGGTATGTAATATTTACCTTTGTTGCCTTTAACTCTGGTGTTCCTCCCAATGTCTTCTTCTGCTTTGATCATTTTGTGCTGACCTGTGCCTTATTGCCTTTCTCTTTACCCAAGTTAATACGTATCTACCCTCTCGTTAGTGATTTACCCTCCCTTCCCCTCTCACCCTTGGTAAACTTCAAAGAATGATTCTTTCTGTGATTTGACTGTTTATACAGCAGTGGCCTTATACAGTATTTGTTGTCCTTTTGTGATTGAATAATTTTACTCAGGATAATGTCCTCCAGGTTCATCCATGTTATGAGGACTTTTGCAGATTCAACGTTATTCTTTAATGGGTTGTGTAGTATTCCATTGTGTGTATGTACCATAGTTTGTTTATTCATTCATCCGTTAATGGGCACTGAGATGTTTCCATCTTTTTGCTATTGTGAACAATGCTACAGTGAACATTGTTGTTGTTGTTATGTACTGTCAAGTCAGACCCGACTCATAGCAACCCCTTCTTGGATTTCCAAGTGGTATCACTACGGAAGTAGATTGCCCAACCTTCCTTCGGAGCAGGGGCTGGTGGGTTTGAACCGCCAGCCTTCTCATTAGCAGTCAAGTGCCTTAGGCACTATGCCACCAGAGCTCCTGCAGTGAACATGGGTGTGCACATATCTGTTCATGTCACAGCTCTTATTTCTCTAGGATATATTCCTAGTAGTGGGATTGCTGGAGGTTCTGAACTCAAGTGAAACAATTTATCAGCTATATGAGAGCATGCATAGGGTAGGCAGTAAATTATTTCAACCACGAGTATAATTGTGCTCTGGTCAAGGAGACAAGTATGACAAATTCAGAAAAGAACCAGGCGGTTGAGAGCGTGTGCTTAAGTATGACTGATAGCTCATGGAGCTTAAGTTATTAAAGGAGAGAAGGACATGAGGTAGGTGAGGGACAAGGAAAATGTGAGAGAGCAACTGACTGGAGGTCCCCATGGGGGTGAAAGATGACCAGGGTTAAGGTAACAGGGAAAGTGAACTACTAAGAGAGGGTGGTAGTCAGAGATTAGGGTGATTGGAATGGAGATGGAGGGTTTCCAGGTTGTGGTGTTAAATATTAAATAAAAATGAACTGTTTTACAAGGTTGTAGTCACTTCTTAGGTACAGTCAGCTACCCAGAGGGAGTAAGTTGTCAGACCTGTGGGCCCAGGACCATAGTCGCAGGGGACATCAAGCTCAATTGGCATAACATACTACACAAAACACTGTTCCACATCCTACTTTGGCAAGTAGCGACTGGGATCTTAAAAGCTTACAAGCAGCCATCTAGATGCAACGACAGGTCTCTCCTTGTCCAGATCAAAGAAGAATGAAGAAAACGAAAGATTCGTGGAAACAATTAGTCCAAGCGACTGGTACACCATGCAATCCTGAGCCTATATGACCATGAGACCAGAAGAACTAGATGGTGCCCAGCTACCACTGTCAAACACTCAGAAGGGGATGTATGTAGGAGATCCTGCATAAAGTGGGAGAACAACGTGGAACAAAACTCAAAAAAAAAAAAACAAATGGGGGTGGGCCAGATTTGCTGGTCTGATAGAGCCTGATGAAACCACTGAGACTATGGCCCCTAGCTGCCCTTCAGGTCTGGAATTGAACCCACACTTGTGACTTCCAGCCAAACAAAAGACAGGCATATGAGTTGAACATTTACCTCAAGTAGATACACTCCTTGGAGAGAACAATCATGGGAGTAAGAAGGGCTGTGTATGCACAGGGAGACAGCTCAGGGGCAGGAGTGTATGCAGGGAGGGACACAGGGAAGAGTAATTATGGGGAGGAAGGGGAAGGGAAGCTGTTGCATTGTGGGAAATTGTAGTCAATGTCATAAGACAAAATGTACGTGAACTGCTGCATGGAAAGTGAATTTGCTCTGTAAACTTTTACCCAAATCACACTTAAAAAAAAAAAAAATTAAAAAAAAGAATGGTCTTAAATGTGTATGAATTATTGAGTGTAAAATGAATCTGCTTTGTAAAACTGCACCCAAATCACACTAAAAATTATTTTAAAAAGAAAAAGAATGGTCATGTGTTCCAGGAGCAAAAACTTTCTGAGCGCAAATAAATAAAAATGGCCATTTGTGCCAAGTACCAAACCTTGACAGAATAGGGAATTTTTCAAAGTGTTCTAAGCACAGAAACTCTCCAAAAAGAAAAGCTTGATAATTAAAAATGTTTTTGACTCACCACATAGGACTCCACCAATTCCCAACAGACAAGAGTGCTTATAAAACCAATGACAAAAAGAACTTTACCTGGGAAGACCCTCCTTTCCATTAAGGACATACCAAAGACCGAGTCATTTTAACTTTCCTACTGAAAACCCTCCGATTGCTTGTACAAACCCTGCACTCAAAAAAAAAAAAAAAGAGAGAGAGAGAGAGAGAGACAAACCATTAAGGAGTCAATTCTGACTCATAGCAAACCCCATTGGGTTTCTAACATTGCCCCATCTTCTTTTGGTGGAGCAGCTGGTAGGTTTGAACCTCCAACCTTCTGGTTAGTAGTCAAATGCCTTAGGCACTGCACCACCAGAGGTCCTTAAACTCTGCACTACCAAAAAAACAAACCCGCTGCCATTGAGTCCATTCTGACTCATAGTGACCTCCACTGGGTTTCCTGCTTATATAAGCTCCTTTTTGGATGCTTCCCTTTCAAGAGTAGCTTCTCACTCAATAAAACAACCAAAAGACAAACTCACTGCCGCCGAGTCAGATCCAACTCATAGCAACCCCTCCTTGGGTTTCTGAGGCAGTATCACTATGGAAGTAGATTGCCCAATCTTCCCTCCAAGGAGTGGCTGGTGGGTTCGAATCACCAGCCTTCTGGTTAGCAATCAAATGCCTTAGGCACTACACCACCACAGCTCCCACTCAATAAACCCTGTTAACTCTAATTGACTTGGGGATCAGGTTTTTCTTTTGGACATTGGTAAATGATAAGGTGGCATGGAGATGGTGGTGCAAGTTAAGTGCTTGGCTGCTCACTGAAAGGTTGCCAGTTCGAACTCACCAGCCACTCTGAGAGAAAGATGTGGTGGTAGTCTGCTTCTACAAAGATTATGATGGTTCTGGTGGTGTAATGGGTAAGGCTTTTGGCTACTAACTGCTAGGTCAGTGGTTCAAACCCACCAGCTTCTCTGTGGGAGGAAGATGAGTTGATTTACTTCTGTAACCAATAGCAGTGGGTTTTTTGTTTGTTTGTTTGTTTGTTTTTAATGTACAAAAAAAGCCTCAGGAAAGAGCACTCAGACTTAGAGGCACAAAACTTAAAGATGCCAAGAATATAGCTTGAGATATTCCAGGGAGGTCAGCCTTGAGAGAAAAATAGAATCCACCTGGTGTTGATGCTCTCCAGAGCTAAGAGAGAAGGGTCATAGTCATAAGTTAAGAGGCCTCTCTTTGTCCTTCTCATGGGTTAAAGAACCCCAGTCCTTGAGAATAAAATGAGTACACGTGATCATAAACTTTAGTTCAACTTGTATTAACCCTGTATTTGCCCACTGGGAGTCGGCAGACTTTTTGAGTATTCTGAAACTCTGTCCGTTTCCCACTTATCCATAAATGACTAAACTCTTCTCTCATCTCTCAGTGTGAATGAATTGACTCTGCATCGCTCTAGGTACAGGCCCACATTTTTGGGTAACAATTACAGCCTTGGAAACCCTTTGGGGCAGCTCTACTCTGTCCTATAGGGTCTCTGTGATTCAGAATCCAGTCAAGGTCACAAAACAATAATGATAAAGTGTGAAGTATGTCCACAAGAGCAGCTGAGTTGACATGGGCAGAGGACAAGATCATTGATGGAGTAGGAAGGGAGGGGAGGGAACAGTGCAAAAATAAATAAATAAAATAAAATAATATCATTGATGGAAACCAAAAGCCAAATCAAACCCACTGCCATTGAGTCTTTTCCAACTCACAGCTACACTCTAGGGGAATCCAGAACTGTCCCATAGGGTTTCCAAGGCTGTAAATCTTTAAAGAAGACTGCCTCATTTTTCTCCCGCGGAGCTCTGGTGGGTTCCAACCGCCAATCTCATTGATGGAAAGAGGGTCAACAAACTGAGAAGCCTAAGCAATGCCAGATTTGCCAGATTTATGTGTGTGTGGAGGGGCGGGATGAAGCTTGTCAGTTGTGCTTCCCAGAGCGATGGTGAGACCCCCAACTCCTCACAGAACAAGGGTGCGTAATGGGGTGGGTGGAGTCAGATGAGCTTAGATTCAGAGCTGGAATTCTGGAGATGGCTGGAAATAGGAACAATGAGAAAAGTGACACCTACACCTCCTTCCAGCTGCTACCTAGCTCCTGTGTGTGAGAGAGGACTCCCTAGGGGAAAGCCAGCTTTGAGTTGGAGAATAGAGAAAAAATCTTGGGAGGAATGTAGAGAATGTAAATTTGCCATGGCAAGTGGGGTGAAAAAAACTGCTGGCCATGTGACCATCCAAACAGATATTGAGCAGAAAGGCTCAAGAGCAGTATGTGATGGCGTTGAGTCTGGGTAGGAAGGCAAGGCCAACTGAGCGGGTGGAACTGTGTCCAAATCCAGCCCCGCCTCTTACTGCCTGTCTGATGCCTAGCCAGTCAATTGGTAAAACAAGTTCCTAAAAAGAGGGTTAAATGAAAAGCACAGGCTAGAGACACCCTAAGGAACTCTGGTGGTGTAGTGCCTAAGGCAGTTGACTGCTAACCCGAAGGCTGGCGGTTCAAACACACCAGCCCTCTTCGGACGGAAGACTGGGCAATCTACTTCCGTAGAGATACTGCCTCGGAAACCCAAGGAAGGGTAGCTATGAGTCGGGTCCGACTCCATGGCAAATAACAACAACAAAGACATCCTAAGCACGTAATAAATGCTTGGAAACCCAGTGGAGGTCGCTAAGAGTCGGAATCAACTCGATCGCAGTGGGTTTGATTTGGTCTGTTGTCATTAAGACCACAATGAAATGATTAATAATAAACCAGTTTCAGTCTTTTCCCATAACTTCGTTTTTAATTGTATTGAGAAATGACCTGCTTTTATAGGTTTATAAAATATGCCTTGCACCGGAGCAGTTTACCATGTATGACTGTACTAAGATGTCCACGTAAAAACATAAGCCTTGTTCTTTAAGACAAACAAACATGGTCAAGTTAATAAATTTGAGTTGTAAGGGATCAGGAGAAATTACTTGGTTCAACTCCCTGTTGCAACACTCCTCTACATTATAGAAGTAAGCTCGGTGGAGCCAGGAATGACCTGAAGTATTACCAGCAAGGCGACTTAATCGGTTAGAGGAAACTAGAACCCGGAGGGATTCTAGACACAGGTCTAGGCTCCTGCCCTGCCCTTTAGTTTGGCGACTTCTGGCGATTCGTGATGAGCCTGCCCTACCTGTCAGGCCGCGGCCACAGCCCGAGGTCCCCCAGTTCTTTCCCACTTTTCCGGACGGATAAAAGCACCCACACTAGACTGGGTTCAGAAACCGCTTCCTGAGACCGAGCGGACTCTGGCGCCACCGCCGCCCCCTAACTCTAGCGGGTGGAGAGAGGCGCCGCGACGTAAGGCGGCGCGGAAGAGAGCAACGACAGGCTGGGTGGGGCGGGGAGGAGCCTGCGCGCCTCAAAACCCGACCCTCACAGCCGAGGTTCCCGCGCGCGGCGCGCTAGGTCTCGGGTAGTGCGACCAGAGCGCCGCTGGGACACCCGCGCCGCAGCTCTCGGTGCTCCCGTCCGGCGCGCCCGCTTCGCGCGGGCTGTGCAAGGCAACACTTGGCGAGTGGAGCCGTGTGCTGGGCTCCTAGATCCCGCCGGGACGCGGCGGACCGAAGGGACTTGCGAGCCAGTAAGCCGGACCCAAGCTGTGCGCCCGACCCACGCTGTATGCCCATGGGCGGCCCCTGGAACAGCAGCGACGGCCCTGAGGGCGCGCGGGACTCTCCAGGGCCAGGGATGCAGCCGTGCGACGAACGCCGCTGCTCCTTCTTTCCCCTGGGGGCGCTGGTGCCGGTGACGGCTGTGTGCCTGGGCCTGTTCGCCGTCGGGGTGAGCGGCAACGTGGTGACGGTGCTGTTGATCGGCCGCTACCGGGACATGCGGACCACCACCAACCTGTACCTGGGCAGCATGGCCGTGTCCGACCTGGTCATCCTGTTCGGCCTTCCCTTAGACCTGTACCGCCTCTGGCGCTCGCGGCCCTGGGTTTTCGGGCCGCTGCTCTGTCGCCTCTCGCTCTACCTGGGCGAAGGGTGCACCTACGCCACGCTGCTGCACATGACGGCGCTCAGCGTAGAGCGCTACTTGGCCATCTGTCGCCCGCTGCGTGCCCGCGTGTTGGTCACTCGGCGCCGCGTCCGCACGCTCATCGCCGCGCTCTGGGCTGTGGCGCTGCTCTCGGCTGGACCCTTCCTCTTTCTGATGGGCGTCGAGCAGGACCCCAGCATCTACCTGGCCCCGACCCTAAATGGCACCGCGCAGGTCACCCCCTCGACCCCCGCTTATCCACCAGGGTCCTCAAGGACACCATCCCTATCCCCACCGTCGGGGCTCGAAGCCGCAACCGCCGCGGCGCTGTTCAGCCGCGAATGCCGGCCGAGCCCGGCGAGGCTGGGCGCGCTGCGCGTCATGCTGTGGGTCACCACTGCCTACTTCTTTCTGCCCTTCCTGTGCCTTAGCATCCTCTACGGGCTCATCGGGCGGGAGTTGTGGAGGAACCGGGGTCCGCTGCGAGGACCAGCCGCCTCCGGGCGGGAGAAGGGCCATCGGCAGACTGTCCGCGTCCTTTGTAAGTTGCGCGACCTCTGTTCCAAGCACACCCAGCCCTCGGCTGAGCAGGACAGCGCAGATAGGCCCTTGGCCTTGCCCCCTATGCCCTCAGCCCTCTACGCCCTTTCCACCTACATTTTCTTTTGTGTGTCTGTACTTCTAGTCTGGAGAGAAAACCGTCTCCTCTCCCCTAGGAGCTCAGAGGGACACCTGGGCGTTCCTGAGGGTGGAGTCCTCTGGTTTCGGGAAATAGTAATAATTGTCCAAAAAGCAGACAATTGTCCAGTTGTCTCTGAGCAGGATAGGAATTGGAGCTTCTTAATCCAAGTGCCTGTTCGTCAGATGCGGCAGATGTGGACTGCTCACAGTACCCTTGAGAAGACCGAGCAGGTTACATTGAGCTAAAATTTTAACTTAATGTTGAATTATCTTGAAGGCTAAAGTGAACCATGCCCATAGCAAAAAGGAAAAGATTGTGCAGATCTGCTGCAGAATTTTTTTCGGCCAAGAACAGAGACAGGCCCCTGGAGGTTGACTCATAGTGACCCCTCTGTGGGTTTCCAAGGCAGAATCTCAACAGAAGTAGATTGCCCAGTCTTCCTCCCAAGGGGTGTCTGGTGGGTTTGAACCACCAGCCTTCTGATTAGTCATCAAATCCTTTAGGCACTGTGCCACCAGAGCTTCCTTATGGAAGGAGGCCTGCCAGAACAGCTTGTTTGTAGAAGGTGCTACCTGTGATTTATGTCCAGCCTTGAGAGCACATAAATGAGGCTAAAGAGCAGTTTTGAAGCGATTACTGATGCAACCTGCAACCTGGTAGTTTTTCTGGGGGTGAGGACTTAGGTAAAGTTCTGTCTTCTGGGTTTTGTTTAGTTACTACTTCAGATGGTTTACTGGGATCCTTCTTTGTTTCCCCATGCTTTTGCTAATTCTCATCCTTGTGTCTTGTTTTGCAGTGGTGGTGGTCCTGGCATTTGTCATTTGCTGGTTGCCTTTCCACATTGGCAGAATCATTTATGTAAATACACAAGACACTCAGACGATGTACTTCTCTCAATACTTCAATATAGTTGCTTTGCAACTTTTCTATCTGAGTGCTTCCATCAACCCAATCCTCTACAACCTAATTTCAAAGAAGTATAGAGCAGCAGCCTATAAGCTGCTGCTTTCCAGACAGTCCAGACAGAGAGGTTTCTGCAGAAGCAGGGACAGTGGAGAGGATACTGGGGGGGACACTGTAGGAGATACACCTGGCTACACGGAGTCCAGTGCTAATGTAAAGACAACATCATAACCAGCACGGCCCTGCAAGCCACCACATCCCATGGTTCTGGGACGCCAGGGAAAACAGGTCTGTAGAGAAGCAGGACTGAACATGGTACTGAAGCTTATGAAGAAGAATGGCAAAAAGGGTTGAAGCATTGCAAGCTGTTAAAAACAATTGTCAGTGTATAATTTTTTTTAATCAAGGTATGAAATATGTGTAACTGTCCCAATCTTTCTGTTTCCCCTTTTGTGTACTACCAAAGAATGTACATTTTAACATCCATCACTGTGTGACAAATAGCAGAGCAGGTGCTCTGGTGAGGTTTTGTTAGTCTTCATTTTTTTGATCTTTGGAAATATGCTATGATCGCTCAGTTTTCAGTTAATAAGTGATACAGACAGATGCAGCCGCACAAATCATGAGATCAGGGGTCTGTTTTGTTGTTATGCTCTGAATATAAACATGAGGCTGCATACACAAGGAACCCAGGATAATGAAATTTGGGTCCAAGAAAGCATTTAATGGCTATTGAAGGGAGTAACTGGGAGCTCTGGTGGCGTAGTGCCTAAGGCATTTGACTGCTCACCAGAAGGCTGGCAGTTCAAACCCACCAGCCACCCAGAAGGAAGGTTGGGCAATCTACTTATGGGAGCTCTGGTAGCATAGTGGATAAGACACTTGCCTGCTAACCAGAGGGCTGGCGGTTCAAACCC
>NW_006921744.1:1230676-1243275 GCF_000298275.1 Orycteropus afer afer | reverse complement strand
TAGTGGATAAGACACTTGCCTGCTAACCAGAGGGCTGGCGGTTCAAACCCACCAGCCACTCCTCGGAAGGAAGGTTGGGCAATCCTACTTCCGTAGTAATACTGCCTCGGAAACCCAAGGAGGGGTCGCTATGAGTCAGGTTTGACTCGACGGCACATAACAACAACAACAACATTTAGAAGGAAAAGAATTCTGGGTAGACTCCAGTGTTCAAATCTGCTTTGTAAATTTGCACTGAGTTTGCTTTTGTTTACAAAGCAGATTTGTTTTACATTCAACAGTTCCTGCACATTTGAATTCACAGCCCGATTACAATCCTCAACCATAAAAAACTCTCCTTCCCATTCCTCCTTGTGCCTACCCCCTCCCTGTGCCCTTCTTATCTATGCATTCCTGTCTGTCCAGGTATCTCTTTATGTGAATGCTACTTCTCTGATGTCTCATGGTTGATTGATCTAAGGGGCTCATCTCTCTAGGGTAGGTGGTTACATCACCCTGGGGTCGGTGTTCTGCATGTAGGTCTTTTTACTCTTGGGCTGAGAGTCAATCCAAGAAGTGAGGCCATTTCTAGGCCTGAAGGGTAACCCGGGGCCATAGTCTTGGAGGTCCCACCAATTTTGATCTGACCAGTAATTCTGGTCATTTTTGTTTACCAACCTTTTGGCTAGTGGTTGCTACCCAGGACTCCTAGTAAAGCATAAAAGTCTAAAAATGTAACTGCATCAGAGTCACTACCTTTACAGGGACAAATAGAAGTAAAGTCACAATGAGATTTGGAAGTTGAAGAATCAGCTATGTTCACTCACTGACTCAATTATTCTCTTTGCTTCATAACGTACAGTCCAGAACTCCACAAGTTGCTAAATTACTTCCTGTCACAGACCATTATGGTCTCTTTGGAATAGTTAAACTACAAATGATGAATACATAAACAAAGGTCTGCTTCACATGCTGACAGAGTTCTATTGCTTTTTCATGTTATTAGCCAAACACAGATGATTTTCCCAAGTCCATTGTAAGCATCCAAATCCCCTGACCCTGTCTTCACCCTGTGTAGGGGTGAAAAAGTCTCTGGTCTGCCATTTTGTTTCTCCCAGCTAGTGGAAGAGACAGTTATCAGTCACTTTAGACAACGTCTTAGTTACCTAGTGCTGCTATAACAGAAATACCACAAGTGGGTGGCTTTAACAAACAAATTCATTTCCCCACAGTTGAGGGAGCTAGAAGTCTGAATTCAGAGTGTCAACTCTAGGGGAAGGCTTTCTCTCTCTGTTGGCTTTGGAGGAAGGTTCTTGTCTCCTGGAGCTTCTGCTCTGGGTGACCTTCAAGTGGCTTGGCATCTCTCCTCCTTCATCTTTGCTTTGTTAACTTCCTTAATCTATCTCAAAAGAAATTGACCCAAACATCATGCTCAATTGGCACAACAGAGTACATAGAAATCTTGTTCCACAACCTACTTTGGTAAGTAGGAACTGAGGTCTTAAAAGCTTTTGAGCAGCCATCTAAGCTGCAACTATGGGTCTTCTCATCTGAATCGAAGAAGAGTGAAGAAAATCAAAGACATCTGGACACAATTAATCCAAGGATAAGATGGACTGTGAGGACCTCTGCCTTCATGATCCAGATACTATATGAGCTATATGGTGCCCAGTTACCAAGGCCAACCACTCGGAAAAGGATCAAAACTGGAGATCCTGGATAGAGTGGGAGGGAAAATGTGGAACAAAATCCAAAAACAAAAATGACCAGAATTACTGGTCAGATAGTCTAGTGGAACCTCTAAGACTATGGCTCTGGGTTACCCTTCAGGCCTAGAATTGGACTCACTCCCATGAATTGGCTCTCAGCCCAACAGGAGAAAGACCTCCATGCAGAAGACCTACCCCAGGGCGAAGCACCCATCTACTGTAGGGAGATATACCCCATAGAGCAATCAGTCATGAGGCACCAGAGGGCAGCATTCACATACAGGGAAAGCTGGACAGAGAGGATTGCATAGTTAAAAATGGCACAGGGAGGGGGTAGTCACAGGGATGGGAGGGGAAGAAAGTTTGTCATGGTCAGGGATGGTAATCGGGCTGTGAAATCAAATGTACACAAACTGTTGAATGTAAAACAAATTTGCTCTGTAAATTTACACCCAAAGCACAATTACAAAGAAAGACATTAATCCAATATACAACCTACACTAATCCTGCTTCATTAATACAACAAAAGCAAACCTATTCCCAAATGAGATTATAACCACAAGCATAGAGGTTAGGATTTCAACACACATTTTGGGGGGACATAATTCAGTCCACCCTTTGGCCCCTGTGATGGTTGGAGCTGTGTGTCAACTTGGCTGGACCCCAGTTATGTGTAGTTGTTCCCATGATGGGATCAGATGACTGTGTTCTGAGTGGCCAATCTGCCCAAGGGGAGTTTCCCTGGGGGTGTGGCCTGCTTCCAGGATATCCAGGGACATCCTGGGAAGAGAGACATTCTTCTGTGGATCGGGATTCTGTTGTGCTGCCTACAACCTTCCGTGAGTGAGCAGCCCACCATTTGCCTGGAGATCTTGGGTTCATCTTTCGTTGGAGTCAACAGCGAGTGTACTGCCTGCCAGCCTTGAGCTTCTCGGCCCCCTGCGGTTGCGGAAGCTAAGTCTGCCTCCAGCCCAATGTTTCCTCCAAGGACTTTGGACTTGCTGGCTTCTATACGTTTGTGAGCCATTTTCCTAAGATAAATTTCTCTCTCTCTTTATATATATATATATATATATATATATATATATATATATATATGCTTTGCTGGTTTTTGTTTCTCTAGAGAACCCAGTCTAACACAGCCCCCAGAAAGTCATGTCCTTGACACATGCAAAACACATTCACCCCATCATCCCAAAAGTCTTAAATCAGCTCCAAGTCCATATTCCATCACGAAATTTATGAACCTGTGAAATGTAGAATACAAGTTACTTGCTTCCAAAGTGCAATGATGGAACAGGCACAAGGTAGACAGTTCTACTATAAATGAGGGAATTTTGAGGGAAAGAAGGGATAATTGGCATCAAGCAAGTCTAAAACCCAATGAAACAATTTATATTAGCTCTGAAATCTTAGAAATAATCCCCTGAGACCATCTGGGCAATGGTCCAGCTCTCCAGGCTATAGGTGTTAGCCACGCCCTCTGGATTCTGGATGTCCAGGCCCACTGGGACAGCAACTCTATTCCCTTGGCTTTGAGAAGCCCCATTCTATTAGTCCATCTGAGTGGCAACTCCATCCTCTCAGCCCCAGCAGACCCAGTTCTACCCTTGGGCATGGCAGCCCCACCCCCTCAGCTTTGGGCAGCAGCCCCATGCCCCTGGCACTGATGAACGGCAGCCCCACACTCTGGACCCAAGTTGTTGAAGATCTGTGTCTTTGAAACCTAGGAAGCTATGGCCCCACCCTTTGATACTGAGAAAGCCTTGCTTCCCTTACTCCTTCCAGCAATTCTGATCTCTGAGCTGCTTCAGAAATGGTCCTTTTCCTTTCTCGGAGGACAAGAGATGTAGCCCTTTGGCTTGTTTCCTGCCTTCAGAATACCAAGAGGCAGACAGCACTCTTTCCTTCTTTCTCTGTCCCCTTCAGTCTAAGCTGATAGTTTTTTTGCTGTGGTAGTTAGTTAGATGCATCCATTGGCTCTGGAGGAAGGTACTTGTCTCTTGGAGCTTGTGCTCCTAGGAGACCTTCACGTAGCTTGCTTTCTCTCCTCCCTCATTTCTGCTTTGCTCACTTTGTTAATCTCTCAAATCTCTTTAACAAAACATTGTGTGTAGCCATGTCCTTGAACATTCTAAGACGTGTCCTTAGTTTGTACAACAGAATTTTCCAAATCTGAGTTTTGTTTTCATTTTGCACAGTTCATTTTTAAGTCCATGTCTTTCCTCTTGCATTTTACTATAAGTGGCAAGGAGAAACCATGTGACCCCCTTAAGATCTTACTTAGAAATCTCATCAGCCAGATACGCAAGTTCATCACTTACAAGTTCTCCCTTCCACCAAACATTTGAACAGGATTCAGACACATTCTCTGGCACTGCATAAAAAGCATCACCTTCCTCCATTGCCCTTTCTTTACATGTTCATCATTTTCTTTTAAAGCATCACCAAAATTTATGCTTCACATTTCCAGCAACATTCTGTTGCTGGCACCATATGTATTCTCTAACATGATAGAGATTTTCTCTATAGCTCTCCTCACTTTCTTCTGAGTACAAACCAGAATTGCCTTTGACATCTATAATTCTACAAACAGACTCTTCAAGGAAATTTAGGCTTTTACTCTTAGGCATCTTAAAACTCTTGCGGCCACTACCCAATTCCAAAACTGCTTCCACATTTTAGGTATCCATTAGAGCAGCACCCCACTCTTCTGGTACCAAATTCTATCTTAGTTCTCTAGGGCTGCTGTAACAGAAATATCACAAGTAGATGGCTTTAACAAACACATTTATTTTCTCACAGTTTAGGAGGCTGGAAGTCCAAATTCAGAGTGCTGGCTCTAGGGAAAGGCTTTCTGTCTCTGTTGGCTCTGGAGACAAGTTGTTTCTTTCGGCTTCTGCTCCTGGGCAGTCTTCCCTAAACTGTTAAGCAGATTTTCAGAGATTGGTTGAAAAAGGATTGTGTGGTCAAATATGGTAGGAAAACACTGCATACTGTATCCTTCTCCCAGAGAGTCACAACAAACGAGAATGTGTCAGAGGCTCTGAAAAGTTCTGTAGTGAACAAGTGTTATATCACCCAGCATTTCCTTGACTTACTTTGTCTCAGAATCATCCTCTACCTCACAGACTGGGGAACACTCTTTAAGAACACTGATGTACAGATTCTCATGGTGGAGGTGCCAATCTTATGTCACTGCCACTTCTCTGCTTGGTAGCACTAAGGATGTGTTGGGGCTGGTGCCACACACAGCCTTTCTGCTCTGTTCCTGGGAGTTCTACAGGTCTTGTGTTTCAAAAGTGGAAATTTTAAATGGCTTTACTTAAACATAGATGTGATGCAATTTTTAGTTGTTAGTCAACTTTCTAAAGACTCCAAATTCTAAATATTCCATGGACCCAGAATAGTCAGAAGTGGCCTCCTCCTTGTGGAAAGTCATGATTAATGACTGTGGAGAGCCCTAAGTCTTAAAGGACTGTTGGGACATGGTGAGTGACCAACTGAGCGACGGCTCCCAGAAATAGGTTGATACTTTTAAGTGTCCCCATAAGGACTGATGGGCCCTAAGTCTTATGGGTTGATGCTCTTAAATGTCCCTGAAGGTTGAGCCCTGCTCTTAGAACACCATCAGCCATTTTCTCCCTTGTGTTGTTCAGAGAAACAGCAGGTGCAAGAGAGGCATAACCTTTCATTGAACCCAGAATATGCGGAAGCCAATCTAAACTAGTTGCTAGGGAACTTAGTTACATAGAAGAATGAGTATAGAATTTAAGAGGTTAAGGTGACCTGAGTTGTGGTGACTTGATTTATGGGAACAAGAATGTTAGTTTAAATTTTAATATGCCAATTGTGTATGCATGTACTTTTCCCAATATTGATTAACTTGTGATTGATTGTATGACATATGATTTGTGCTCTTTTCCCATGTTAAACTTGTATATAAGTTTGAGAATAATCATAATAAAATTGGCACTGCTTTGCAATGGCTCTGAGTGTCCCTCCCATTCCCATCCTTTAACTTTTCTCTCATTTTTAACTCATTCTCTTACCCCCTGTTCTAGAATTGTCACGCCGGCCGCGACAAATGACCTTCTAGATAACAGTATAATATTTTAGATATAGAAGCAGATATATTGGTTAAGATTCTAGAAAAGGGATGTATGTTACACTTGCCTGTGATCTATGTGTGTTCTCAGGGGTTGGGGTGAAGGGATCACTCTTCGTTGGGCTGAGTGTCCCTGAGATGGAGAGTCTGAAGCCCATCCTTCTGCAGGGCCACCATGCAATTGTTTTCAAAATGCCCATTGGTGGCTTGTGAAATCAGTGTCTCACATTTTTCTTTAAAGGGGTGGAGTAGACCCAGTTGGAATAGAGAGTTACCCTTAGGTAACTATTGTGTTGTGAAGCTCATGGTCCAATTATACATTTTTTTTGTATCTTTTGGGTTCACAAAATAAAATACATACTTATTTTGGGTTGTGGTCAGAAAAAGTTTGAAAAATTGTCCTCAGATGTACCTATCCCAGCAGAGGGGCCTTTTCCTGCACTGACAACTGGCTATAAAAGAGGGGGTCCTGGGAAGATTCAGAGTGGGATCTCGGGTCAAAGATTTCTGGATTTCATAGCCCGGGACCTCTGTCTTCATTTCCTAGGGCTGCTATAACACAAGTAGCACAAATATTTGTCTTTAAAGAACAGAAATTTATTTTCTCACAGTTCTGCTGGCTGAAAGTCCAAATTAAGGTCTTGGCTGGGTTGAGTCTTTCCTTGTCGGTTGCCCCAGGTGTTCTTTTGTTTCTTAGCAATCTTCATATGGTGTCTGCCTTCTGCTGCGCCTCTGTGTCTAACCTGCTCTTTTTGTAACTCAGAAATGATCAGATTTAGAACTCATTTTACTGGGTGTGATCTAATGATAAGAAAGAAAACTATTTCCACAGGATTACATCCACAGGTATGAATTCTGATCTGGCTGACAGTTTTTAGGTCTTAATATACAGGTGTCCACTTTAGGAGTCCCTGGATGGTCCAAACTCCAACACATATTGTGGGGATACACTTTAAGCCATAACAGTCTTCCTCCAGGAAGGGGTCTCCTAAAGGTCTCATGTATACTGGGACTCTCCCTCCACCAACACAGAAAGGGGCACTGAAATCCAGCATGAATCTCTTTAGCCCCATGCTCCCCTTTCCCAGGCCAAATGTTTTTTGCTAGGTGAGGTGCCAAGCCTGGGAGAGGGTTTACATTTCATTCATTCACTTGGCAAATATTTACCAAGCAATTGCTAAGTGCCAGATGTGTACAACAAAATACACTAGAAAAATTAGTCTGATTCGTAGTGTCAAAATTAATCAACTTTTTAATAGCATTTTTTTTGTTGTTGTTTTAAAGTGTCCATTCACAGCTTTATAAAAGCACTTACATCAGAGGAAACTGCAGAATATCAGGTTAGTATTAACTCAGCACAGATGTTCCTCCTCTTTTCTACATGAAGCATTTCCACTTCTAAGCTAAACATGGCACAGCACCTCTGAGTTTCCTGCACAAGGCTGTTAGGAGACACAAGAGCAGGGTGTCCATGGTGTTTGAAGGTTTGATCCATCCTCTCCAGACCACTTTACTTGTTTCATAATAACATTTGCCAGTATATGGAAATGGCATGGTTGATAAGCACTTCTCTGCAAACTGAAAAGCCAGTGGTTCAAACCCACCAGCTTCTCCTTGGGAGAAAAATGTGGCAGTCTGCCACTGTGAATATTACAGCCTTAGAAATGCTATGGGTCAGTTCTCTGCCTTAAAGGGTTGCTATAGGTTGGGATCGATTTAATGGCAGTGGGTTGTTTTGTATTGTGTTTTGTATGTAGGGGTGGTACTACACGTGTCTTTGAACACGTCATTACAGTCAGTCAGTCACTCCATCGAGTTGGATCTGACTCATAATGACCCCTCCTTAGGTTTCCGAGGCAGTATCTATGGAAATAGATTGCCCAGTCTTCCTTCTGAGGAGTGGCTGGTGGGTTTGAACTGCCAGCTTTCTGGTTAGCAGTCAAAAATGCCTTAGGCACTACAATGTGATATAATTTTAGTTGTGAGTCAACTTTCTAAAGCCTCCAAACTCTAAATATTGCATGGACCCTGCTCAGCTCTGAGCGGCCTTCAAAGTCAGCATTTCTTCTCCAGGGAGCACAGGAACATTTGGCCTCATTGAACAAGCATATGCCCCCCGGGAACACCTTGTGGACAGGCACTCATCAGGTCTCCATCCCTGTGGGAGCTGCGGAGAAGGTAAGAGAGGCAGACTATATCCACTGCCTTAAGAGAACAACACATGCTGCTCAAATTAAAAACAAACCACAAACAATTGCTGTAAATCAGTTCAGACTCATGGCAACTCCATATGTATTGGCATAGAACTAAGCTCCGTGGGGTTTTCAATGGCTTTTTCAAAAGGAGGTGACCAGGTCTTTCTTCCAAGATGCATCTAGGTGGATTTGAACTATCAGATTTGAACCACCAGTGTTCTGGTTAGGAGCCAAGTGGGTTAACTGCACTATCCAGGGACTCCTAAAGTGGACACCTGTATGTTAGGGGCTCAAAAGTGTCAGGCAGACCAGGAGACCCTCTGTGTGAATCTCTTTCCCATCACTCAACATTGCAGGTGTCAATTTCCCACTGGTTTATAACATGTCCCCTAAGGAAGGAGACTGTGTTTTAGTCAGTGTTCTGGTTACCTAGCTGTGACAAGAAAATACCACAAATTGGATAGCTTTAACAAATAGGAGTTTGTTCTTACAATTTGGAGGCTTTAAGTCTGAGTTCAAAGTGCGAGTCTCTAGGGGCTGGGTGAAAGCTCCTCAGCCTTGGGCTTCAGCTCTGCCTCCTGCTCCTGGCCCACTGAAGCTAGAGGCTTTTCTTCACTCAGCTGATGGCTGCTTAAGATGACAAGCCCAAGGTTGACAAGTAATAGGGCGCAGTCCCAATGTTACCAAACCACACAGCAGGCCATTAATTCAAGTCCATTAAAAGTCCCAAGACTGGTAGAGCATGGCAGGCTGCTGAACAACACAGCTACATGCAGGGTCCAAGCGTGCCGTAAGCTAGAGACCTTTCCCCAAGACTTCTCCTTACATACTGGAAGCAGACCACATCCCTAGAGCAGCTACTCAGCTGCTCACAGTAGATTCCACCATGCAGTTGATTGCCAGCCTCATCATGGGGAATACTACATCCAGCTGCCCAGCCACTCAACCAGGCTAAGCCAAGTTGACACACAAACTTAACCACCACAGTCAGCTTTGCATCCCTTGCCCTGGTAGGCAATGTGTGTTGAACTCAACTGGCTGCAAGTGAGAAGATAGTGTTCTTCACCCCAATGACTGGGTAGACATGGAGGCTGAATAAGCAGATGGTTGGGGCATTCATTCTGAATCCAAAATGTAGGATAGTGAAATGGCACACATGGGGAGCATGAGCAGAATGGAATAGAGGAAGGGACACTGAGGAGGAGAAAAGGAGGGAGGTGAGGGCATTGATGGAACCAGGAGCTAAAGTGTGCAAACAGACTGGGGGGTGGAGGACGAGAAGAGACCAGTTGGGACTATTATTTACCCTAATCCACACATATGGCACAGTCCCAAGGTAGTGTAAATAGTTAACTCAGCTGCTAACTGAAAGATTAGAGATTCATGTCTACCCAGAAGTACATTGGAAGAAAGTCCTGGCAATCTACTTCTGAAAAATCAGTCATTATAAACCCTATGGAGCACAGTGCTGCTCTAACACACATGGGGTCACCACGAGTCAAAATTGACTTAGTCATCTAGTGCTGCTATAACCACAGGTGGATTGCCTTAGCAAACAAGAATTTATTATTACTGTGTAGGAGGCTAGAAGTGTGAATTCAGAGTTCTGGCTCCAGGGGCTGGGGGAAGACTCCTCAACCTTGTGCTTCTGCTCTGGTTCCAGGCCCACTGGAGCTGGAGGCTTCTCCTAACTCATGTAGCTCCTGGCTGCTGAGGCTGATGAAGCCAAGATTGGCAGGTAAAATGGCACAATCCCAAGATCAGCAGGCAATACAGCAGGCCATTGGTTTGAGTCTAAGAACTGGAGATGAAGACTGAAATGCAGGGCCCTTTCTATATGTACCAGAAGCAGGCCACACCCTGAAGGCAACTCGCCCTCAACTGATTGCCCACAGCAAATTCTACCATGCGGGTGATTACACAACATCCAGTCTCATCATGGGAAATAACTACATCCAGCTGCAAAGCCACTCAAACTCATGGCCCAGCCAAGCTGACACACAATCTTAACTATCACAGATGGCAAATGGTTTTTCTTTTTTAAGTATAAGGCACTGATAGGGTAGAGTGGTGATGCTAGAGAAATAACCGTTACCAGGTTCAGAACCTTCTGTCACTGAGATCCCCAACAAGGCCTGTCCTCAGAGTAGTTCTCCTTTCTCCATCCTTGACTCCTTGTTCCATCTTATTTCATTCATCTGCACCATCTGTGCTCCACCTGGCCTGTGCACCCACAGTGGAAAGGGCTACAGTTTTAGATCTCCTTTCTTTCACCTTTGAAGGAACTGAACAAGTCTTGAAAATGTTCTAAGGATTTCTACTACTTGTGATAATAGGGTGCTAAAAAGAAAAGAAAATAAGTGAATGTGTGCCAGTTTCAAGCCCTGATGGCACAGTGGTTAATCATTTGGCTGCTAACCAAAAGGTTGGCAGTTTGAACCCAGCTGCTGCTCCTTGGGAGCAAGATGTGGCAACTCTGTTTCCATAAAGATTACATTCTTAAAAACCCTCTGAGCAGTTCCACTCCATCCTATAGAGTTACCATGAGTCAGAATCCACTCAATGGCAGTGGGTTTAGTTTTGGTTTTTAGCGCAGATTTCAAAGTTGTACCAAATCATGAAAATGTTATATATTATAATAGTTATACCCATTTGATAACTGTAACACAAATAGAGGTAAACTTTTCTCCTGTTTTGATTCCATAATAATTAATCACTTTGTCCTTAAAGTAAATATTAGGTCCCTTCCCTCAGGTTTTGCATTCCTCAATCTGCTTCTCTAGCATGCTGGTTCTCAGGCTTCGGCATCACTGGCAGGCCTTGGTAGGCCCCAGATTGCTGGGCTCCATCCACAGAGTTCCTGATTTCTTAGGTCTGGGTTAAGGCCCCAAAATTTTCATTTCTATCTAGTTCCCAAGTGATGCTCATTCTGATGCCCTGGTGACTACACTTTGAGAACCACTGTTGTAGGTCCTTGCTGCTAAAATGTGATCCACAGACTGGCATTAACAATACCTGGGAGCTTGTTAAAAATGCAGAATTTCCAGCTCCACCCCAAACCTACTAGATCAGAATATGGATGTCAGCAAGATCCCCAGTGCATGTGAAGGTTTAGGAAACAGTAGAGACTAGATCAATGGCATCATCATCCGAGGCTTGGATTCAACATATTTTTTAAATGTTATTGTGGTAAAATATATATAATAAGAAATTTGACATTAATTACATTCACCATATTGTGCAAACATCACTACTATTTGTTTCTGAAAGTTTTTCATTGCCCTCCAAAACAGAAACTTGTACCCGTTAAGCAATAACTCCCTACTTCCTTCAGCCTGTTAACAACTAATAAACTGTGGTCTCTATGCATTTGCCTACTCTAAATATTCCATATAACTGACATGATGCAATCTTTGTCCTTTTATGTCTGATTTATTTTTCTCAGCAAATGTTTTCAAGGTTCTTCCATGTCACAGCATGTGTCAGGACTTCATTTCTCCTTATGACTGTACGCACATACCACATTGTGTTTCTTCAATCATCTGTGATGGACACTTGGGTTATTGCAACCTCTTGGCTATTGTGAATAATGCTGTAATGAACATTGGTGTATGAGAATCCGTTAGAGTCTCTGCTTTCAATCTGTTGGGTGTTGTGATAGTTGGAGCTGTGTGTCAACTTGGTTAGACCCCAATTCTGTGTGGTTGTTCCCATGATGGGATCAGATGACTGTGTTCTGAGTGGCCAATCTGCCCCAGGGGAGTTTCCCTAGGGGTGTGGCCTGCTTCCAGGATACCCAGGGACATCCTGGGAAGAGAGACATTCTTCTGTGGATCAGGACTCTGGTGTGCTGCCTACAACTGTCCGTGAGTGAGCAGTTCACTGTTCGGCCTGGAGATCTTGGATTCATCTTTCGTTGGAGTCAGCAGCCAGTGTACTGCCTGCCAGCCTTGAGTTTCTCAGCCCCCTTTGGTTGCGGAAGCTAAGGCTGCCTCCAGCCTGACGTTTCCTCCAGGGGCTTTGGACTTGCCAGCTTCTATACATTTGTGAGCCATTTTCCTAAGATAAATTTCTCTCTCTCTTTTTATATATATAAGCTTTGCTGGTTTTTGTTTCTCTAGAGAGCCCAATCTAACACATTTGGTACCGAGAGTGGGGTCAGCAATTGGCAGAATTCCCACAATGGCTCTCTGACATATGGAGTAAGGGCTATTATAGTAGGAAAAGCCAAGTGGAAGCCATTAGAACTGCCTCTACCTACAAAAATAGTAAACCAAAAGAAGTACCGCATCCCTGGAGGGGTTGCAGAGATTACTGCCACCATCAAGGACTTGAGGGATGCAGGGGTGGTGATTCCCACCACATCCCCATTTAATTCACCTATTTGGTCTGTACAAAAAACAGATGGATCTTGGAGAATGACAGTAGATTATCATAAACTTAATCAGGTGGTGACTCCAATTGCAGCTGCTGTTCCTGATGTGGTTTCATTGCTTGAGCAAATTAGTACATCTCCTGGTACTCAGTATGCAGCTATTGATCTGGCCAATGCCTTTTTCTCAATATCAATTTCAAAAGACCATCAGAAGCAGTTTGCCTTCAGCTGGC
>NW_006921744.1:1212425-1229741 GCF_000298275.1 Orycteropus afer afer | reverse complement strand
CTCCAGTCACATTACCTTCCCTGTCCCACTCTGCATCTATGGCCTCATGGGGAGTTCCTTATGATCAGTTGACTGAGGAAGAGAAAATTCGTGCCTGGTTTACAGATGGTTCTGCATGATATGCAGGCACCACTTGAAAGTGAACAGCAGCGGCACTGCAGCCCTTTTCTGGGACTTCCTTAAAGGACAGTGGTAAAGGGAAATCCTCCCAATGGGCAGAACTTCAAGCCGTGCATATGGCTGTTCACTTTGCATGGAACAAGAAATGACCAGATGTGCGATTATATAAGGATTCATGAGCTGTGGCTAACGGCTTAGCTGGATGCTCTGGTACTTGGAAGGAGCATGATTGGAAGATTGGTGATAAAGATGTATGGGGAAGAGGTATGTGCATAGATCTCTCTGAATGGGCCAAAGGAGTAAAGGCATTTGTGTCTCATGTGAATGCCCATCAAAAAGTGACGTTGGCAGAGGAGGACTTTAACAATCAGGTGGATAGGATGACATGTTCAGTGGAAACCAGCCATCCTTTTTCCCCAGTTACTCCTGTCATTGCTCAATGGGCTCATGAACAAAGTGGCCATGGTGGCAGGGATGGAGGTTATGCATGGGCTCAGCAACATGGACTCCCATTTACCAAGGCTGATTTGGCAACCGCCACTGCTGAGTGCCCAATCTACCAACAACAGAGACCAACACTGAGTCTGCGATATGGAACCATTCCTCAGGGTGACCAGCCAGCAACCTGGTGGCAGATTGATTACATTGGACCACTTCCATCATGGAAATGACAGCGTTTTGTTCTTACTGGAATAAATACTTATTCTGGATATGGCTTCGCCTTCCCTGCACGCAATGCTTCTGCTAAAACTACCATCCGTGGACTTACAGAATGCCTTGTCCACGGTCATGGTATCCCACACAGCATTGCTTCGGATCAAGGAACTCATTTCACAGCACATGAAGTGTGGCAGTGGGCTTATCCTCATGGAATTCACTGGTCTTCCATGTTCCCCACCATCCTGAAGCAGCTGGTTTGATAGAACAATGGAATGGCCTCTTAAAAACACAAATATGGCACCAGCTACATGGCAATACCTTGAAGGGTTGGGGAATTGTTCTCCAGGAGGCTGTATATGCTCTAAATCAGCATCCAATATATGGTTCTGTTTCTCCAATAGCCAGGAACCAAGGGGTGGAAACAGGAGTGGTACCACTCACTATTACCCCTAGTATCCCATTCAAAAAATATTTGCTTCCTGTCCCTGCTACCCTATGCTCTGCGGGTCTGGAGATCTTAGTCCCAAAGGGAGGAACACTCCCACCTGGAGACACAATACTGATTGCATTGAACTGGAAATTAAGAATGCCACCCGGCCATTTTGGCTTCCTCATGCCTCTGGATCAACAGACAAAGAAGGGCATTACTGTACTATCTAGTGTGATAGATCCTGATTACCAACGGGAAATTGGGTTGGCTTTACATAATGGAGATAAAGACGAATATGTCTGGAATACAGGAGATTCCTTAGGATGTCTCTTAGTACTCCCATGCCCTGTCATTAAAGTCAATGTAAAATTACAGCAACCCAATTCTGATATGACTGCTAATGGCCCAGACCCTTCAGGAATGAAGGTTTGGGTCACTCCACCAGGCAAAGAACCATGACCAGCTGAGATGCTTGCTGAAGACAAGGGAAATACAGAATGGGTGGTGGAAGAAGGTAATTCTGAATATCAGCTATGACCACGTGACCAGCTGCAGAAACAAGGACTGTGATTGTTATATTTCTTCATTGTATATGTGCATCAGATATTTTTGTTTCTTTCTGTTATGAACGTGAAATGTAAATAAGGTTAATGGATTTTGGTTGTATGTGTATTAACGTATCATGTCAGGCACAAATATGACATGTATGACAAAATCTGTAATTGTCCTTATTTAGAGATTATATATGGTTAAGAAGATGTGTACAACTGCCAAGTTGACAAGGGGTGGACTGTGATAGTTGGAGCTGTGTGTCAGCTTGGCTGGACCCCGGTTCTGTATGGTTGTTCCCATGATAGGATCAGATGACTGTGTTCTGAGTGGTCAATCTTCCCAAGGGGAGTTTCCCTAGGGGTGTGGCCTGCTTCCTGGATATCCAGGGACATCCTGGGAAGAGAGACATTCTTCTGTGGGTCGGGACTCTGGTGTGCTGCCTACAACTTTCCGTGAGTGAGCAGTTCACCGTTCAGCCTGGAGATCTTGGATTCATCTTTCATTGGAGTCAACAGCCAGTGTACCGCCTGCCAGCCTTGAGCTTCTTGGCCTCCTTTGGTTGTAGAAGCTAAGGCTGCTTCCAGCCTGACGTTTCCTCTAGGGACATTGGACTTGCTGGCTTCTATGTGTTTGTGAATCATTTTCCTAAGATAAATTTATCTCTCTCTTTATATATATATAAGCTTTGCTAGTTTTTGTTTCTCTAGAGAACCCAGTCTAACACGGGTGCATATCTAAACACAGAACTGTTGGGTCATAAAGTAATTCTAGGTTTACCTTTTGAGGTACTGCCAATCTATTCTCCATAACAGCTGCACCGTTATATAATCCCACCTACAGTAGATGAGGGTTCTAATTTCTCCACATCCTTGTCAGTATTTATTTTCTGTTTTTCTGATAATAGCCATGCTAGTGGGGGGTGAAGTGGTATCTCATGTGATTTTGATTTTCATTTCCCTAATGTTAGCATAGGGAGCTCTGGTGGTGTAGTGCCTAAAGCACTTAACTGCTAACCAGAAGGCTGGTGGTTCAAACCCACCAGCCACTCCTTGGAAGGAAGATAGGGCAATCTACTTCTGTAGTGATAATGCCTTGGAAACCCAAGGAGGGGTCGCTATGAGTCGGGTCTGACACAACAGCACATAACAACAACAACAACAATGTTAGCATTATGTGTCAACTTAGTTAAGCTATGGTTCCTGGTGGTTTTGCCCAATATATGTCTAATTACTGTCCCATAATATAATGGAATGTAATCACCTTGCATAATGTAATCTAATGTAGTATTATCAATCAATCACTTGAAAAGGGAATTTCCTTAGGCTGTGTCCTGGCTCTAGGCTATAAGTAGATATTTTGGCAGAACTCCTTTACTTCACTCTGTACTCTTTCTGCCACCTGACCTACAATTCTTGGGATGCAAGCAACAGGAATTATAGACTGAGGCATCAGTATTTTTCAAAAAGCTCCTCAGATCATTTGAATATAAAGACAAGACTGAGAACCACCAATATAAGATCTTTCTTACAGAAATCTCTTCCATCCCCTCCCTGTCCCACTTCTGCACTACACATCCCCACCTTCTCCACCTCATCCCTTCCCTTCCTGTATTTACC
The DNA here is from genome assembly GCF_000298275.1 of Orycteropus afer afer. NCBI lineage: Eukaryota > Metazoa > Chordata > Mammalia > Tubulidentata > Orycteropodidae > Orycteropus > Orycteropus afer. Next base: position 1,226,363 of record NW_006921744.1, on the reverse strand, counting down.
TCAGGATAAAGAAAGAGGCACAGAGATACTAAAAGTAGGTTTGTGGGACAGAGTATTCTTATGAAAGTTATTTACATTTTAGCAGAAACTCAAGAGTTCATTCCAATAGTGCCTCTCTTGCTCTTACCCCATCAGGCCTCATAGCTGAGACCCTTTAACCTCTATCTGTGAGCAAAGTCCACCCACTTCCAATGCTGAGGTACTGCCTGCATGCAGGTGAGACTCACCATGAGTCTCTTTGTTTGTTTTTTAACTATTTATTGTGATGTGGGTAACATTTTACAAAGCAGATTCATTTTACATTCAACTGTTCACATACACATTTTGTTTTGTGACATTGGTCACATTCGCCGCAGTATGACATCTCACCTCCCACTTCCTCCTTGTGGTTACATTTTTCCCTGTGCAAATGCCGCTCTTCTGATCTCCCATGGTTGATTGATCAAGCCCTTTTGGGGTTCTGCGCTCATTATAGTAGCCAAGTCTCTACCATTTCTCCTGATCTTCTAAACACATTTCATATTTAACTGTCAAAAAACAAAACAAACCCACTGCAATCGAACTGATTCTGAATCATAGAGACCCTATAGGGCAGTGTAGAACAGCCCCCATAGGGTTTTCAAGGCTGTCAATCTTTATGGATGCACATTGCCCATCATTCTCCCATGGAGCAGCTAGTGGATTTAAGTACCAATCTTTTCATTAGCAATTGAATGTTTTAACCACTGCATCACCAGAGTGCCTTTTTAACCATCAGCACCACCAAAAAAAAAGCAAAATGACAGTAGTAAATGCATACCTATTGATAATTACACTGAATGCAAATGGATTAAATGTACTAATCAAGAGACAGAGAGTAGGAGATGGATAAGAAAACATATCACATCAATATGCTGTCTATAAGAGACATACCTTACACACAGACAAAAATAAGCTAAAAATGAAACAGTGGAAAAACATGTACCAAACAAATGGCAACCAAAAAACAGCATGAATGGCAATATTAATTTCTGATAAAAATAGACTTTAAGGCTAAAACCAGCAAAAGAGGCATTATATAATGATTAAAGAAGGATCAATCCAATAGAGGACATAACTATAACAGATATCAATGCACCCAAAGAAAGCACAACAAAACAAACATTAACAGAATGGAAAAGAGAAATAGAAAACTCTATAATAGTAGTAGAAAACTTTAACATATCACTTCCAAAGAAGGGCCCAACAACTGGAAAAAAAGTAAACAAATATACAGGAGATTCAAACAACACAGTCAACCAATTTCATAGACAGAATACTCCACCCAACACCAGCACAATGTATACTCTTTTCCAGTGCACATGGAACATTCCCCAAAAAAGACCACAATGCAAGCTTCAATAAATTTAAAAACATCAAAATACTACAAAGCATTGTCTCAGATCACAATGCTATAAAAACAGGAATCAACAACAGGGAGATTAAGGGGAAAAAATATATCAAATATAAGGAAACTGAATAACAGTTTCCTGCTGAAAAATTACTGGGTAATAGAAAAAATTTAAAAAATGAAATAAAAACATTCCTTGAATCAAATGAGAATGAAAACAAAACATACCAAAATCTTTGGACATGTTGAAAGCAGTTTTCATAGGACAATTTATGCATACATCAAAAAAGAAGAAAGAATCAAAATCAAGAACATAACCCAACATCTCCAACAATTTCAAAAAAAAAAACCAAAAAAAGAGAGACTACAATCACCAGAAGAAAGGAAATTATAAAGTTTCACACAGAAATTAATGAAACAGACAAACAATGGAAAGAATAAATTAAAAAAAAAAAAAAAAACAGAAGTTTGTTCCCTGAAAGGATTAATGAAATTGACAAGCCATTGGCAAATTTACCAAAGAAAAAGGAGGAGAATATGCAAATAACACAAATAAGGAATAAAAGAGGCAATCTCAGAACAGAACCAAGTGAAATAAAAAGGAGAATAACAGGAATACTATGATGAAATGTACTCCAATAGATTTGAAAACCCAGAAAAAAAAGGACAAATTTCTAGAAACACACTACCTATCCAAACTAATACAATCTGAGCTGAAAATTTGAACACACTCATAACAAAAGAAGAAATTGAATAGGTCACTTAACAACAACAACAACAAAAAAAAAAAACACCACCAGCAACAAAAAAAGTCCTGACCCAGGTGGCTTTACTGGCAAATTCTACCAAACATGCAGAGAAGAACTGGCACCAATTGTACTTAAACTATTTCAGAACATAGATGAAGGATGGAATACCCCTGAGCTCATTTTACGAAACAAGCATAAAACCAGACAAAGATACCACTAAAAATGAAAATTATAGACCAATATCTCTTATGAACCTAGACACAAAAATTCTCAACAAAATCCTAGCCAATAGAATCCAACAACATATCAAAAAAAACAATACATCATGACCAAGTGGGATTCATACCAGGTATGCAAAGACAGTTCAACATTAGAAAAACAATCAATGTAATTCACCATGTAAATAAAACAAAGGAAAAGAACCACATGATCATATCAATTGATGCATAAAAGTACTTGAAAAAATCCAACACCTGTTCTTGATGATGTTCAGCAAGATAGGAATAGAAGGAAAATTCCTCAACATTATTAAGAACGTATACACAAAACCAGTGGCCAACATTATTCTCAATGGAGAGAGACTGAAAACATTTCCCTTGCAAATGGGAACCAGACAAGAATGACTTTTAGCACCACTCCTATTCAATAATGTTATTAGAAGCTCTAGCCAAGCAATAAGGCAAGAAAGGGACATAAAAGGCATCCAAATTGGCAAGGAAGAAGTAAAACTATGTTTGCAGATGATCCTATGCATAGAAAATCCCAGAGACTCAACAAGATAACTATTGGAACTAATAAAAGGATTCAGAAAAGTGCAGAGTACAAGATCAACATATAAAATTCAGTTGGATTCCTCTATGTGTTCCTCCATTAACAAAGAAGATTCTGAAAAAGAAATTCAGGAAAATAATACCATTTACAATAACCACCTAAAAGAACCACTTAGGGAATAAATCTAACCAGAGGCACAAAATACGTATGCAAAGAAAACCACAAAACAATATTACAAGAAACCAAAAGTTGTACATAAAAGGAAGAATATGCCATGCTCATGGATAGGAAGACTTAACATTATGAAAATGTCAATACCACCCAAAGCTATCTACAGATATAAAGCAATCCCAATCCAGAGTCCATAATTATTCTTTAAAGTGATAGAAAGACTTATTACCAACTTTTTTATGGAAAGGTAAGAGACCTTGGATAAGAGGAGCACTATTAAAGGAAAAGAACAAAGTAGGAGGCCTCACATTCAGCTATACAGCTACAGTAGTCAAAACAGCCTGTTATTGATGCAATGACAGACACATAGACCAACAGAAGAGAATTGAGAGCCCAGAAGTAAATTCATCCAACTATGGACAGCTGATTTTTGACAAAGGGCCAAAACCCACTAAATGGGGAAGAGACTGTCTCTTTAACAAATGGTGCTGGCAATACTGGAAGTCTATTTGTAGAAAAATGAAACAGGATCCATATCCCTTACCGTATACAAAAACTAACTCAAGATGGATCAAAAACCTAAGTGTAAAACCTAAGACTATTAAGATCATCAAAGATAAAATATGGGCAAATTTAGGGGCCCTGATACATGGTATAAAAGCACTATCAAACATAACTAAAAACATGCAAACAGCAGGAGACAAGCTAGATGACAGGGACCTCCTGAAAAATTAAACATTTATGCTCATCAAAAGAGTAAAAAGAGGACCTACAGACTGGGGAAAAAAATGTTGGCAATGACATATCAGACGAGGGACTAAGGTCTAAAATTTATAGAAATCTTAAACATCTCAACAACAAAAAGACAACAATTTCATTTTAAAAATGAGCAGAGGACATGAACAGACACTTCATCAAAAAGGACATTCAGGTGGCTAACAAACACATGAAATGCTCGTGATCATTAGCCATTGTTGTTGTTGTTGGGTGCCGTGGAGTCGGACCCAACTCATAACGACCCCTCCTTGGATTGCCAAGGTAGTATCACTGTGGAAGTAGATTGCCCAACCTTCCTTCCGAGGAGTGGCTGGTGGGTTTGAACCATCAGCCTTCGGGTTAGCAGTCAAATGACCTAAGAACTAGACTACCAGACCTCCTAATCAAAGTAACAATGAAATGAAATACCATCTTACCCTGGCAATAATAGCAAAGTTAAAAAAAAAAAAATCACAGTGAGGGTGTAGAGAGACTGGAGCCCTCATATGCTGATGGTAGGACTGTAAAATGGTGCAACTACTGTGGAAAATGGTATGGAGATTCCTTACAAAGTAAGAAAAAGAAATAGCATTTTATCCAACAATCCTACAATTAGGTCTTTGTCCTACAGAAATAAGAGCCATGACACGAACCGTCACATACACACCCACATTCATCACTATTCACAATAGCAAAAAGATGAAAACAACCTAGGTGCCCATCAACAGATGAATGGATAAATGAACTATGGTACATACATACAAGGGAATACTATGCAGCATTAAAGAATAACAATGAATCTGCAAAACTCCTCATAGCATGGATGAACCTGGAGGACATTATACTGAGTGACATTAATCAAGCACACACAAAAAAATATTGTTTGAAATCACTACTACAAAAAGTCAAGAAAAGGTTTATACACAGAAAGAAACATTTTGATGGTTACCAGGGATGGGAGAGGAAGGGGTAGTAAACTACTAACTAGAGGGTAGACACATATTACCTTGGGTGAAGGGAAAGGCAATATTCAATAAGAAGGGGGTCAGTACAAAATGATTAAGGGAAAGGAAGACATTGGAAGGAACACAAGGTCGAGGTAGCAAAGGTAAATACTACTGTATAAACATACCTACAATAATAGTAATACCAATAATCTACAAGTGGATACACAGATAGATATGGAAGTTGAAAAGATGTGGGAAGGTGAATGGGAGTACACCCATGCATGTATGTATGTTTGACAGAGTATATTTCTACATATGTATTTACATATGCTACAAATATAACCATGAGTATAGTATAGCATACATGGGCCAAAGTTATGAAAACTTCTTGGCCATAACCAAATCCTCTGAGGGCTCAGGACCATAATGTCAGAGGACATCAGTGTTAATTGGCATATACACAAATACAATGTTCTACATCCTACTTTGGTGAGTAGCAACTGGAGTCTTAAAGGTTTATGAAAAGCCATCTAAGGTGAAACTACTAGTCTCTCCTCCGATCCAGAGCAAAGAGTGAAGATAATCAAAGACACATGAAAACAATTAGTCCACAGAATTAGTAGACCATGTGAACTCAAGCCTCCACGACCTTGAGACCAGAAGACCTAGATGGTGCCCAGCTACCACTGATGACCTCTCTCTGAAAGGGATCACAATAGGTGGTCCTGGATAGAGTGGAAGAAAAATGTGAAAAACTCAAAACCATAAAAAAGTCCAGGCTTACTGATCTGAGACTGGTGGAACCCTGAGACTATGGCTCTTAGACACCCTTCAAGCTGGGAACTGAACTCATTGTGCCTTCACTTTCAGCCAAACAACAGACAGGCTTATAAGGTGAACAGTAACATCAGGGAGGTATACATCCCTTAGAATAATCAACCACATGTGATCAAAAGAACAGCATTTGATAAAGCTCAGAAGACAGGAAGGGATAAGAAAGAAGGATGGATGGAAACGGTAAACACTGGGAGGAAATATGAAGAGCACTGTTACAATGTGAAGACTGCAGTCAATGTCACAAAACAAAATGTGTATGAACTGTTGAATGCAAAATGAATTTGCTCTGTCAACTTTCATCCAAATCACAAAAAGTTTTTCTTTTTTTAAAAATGTTTCATTTTTCACTTACCTCAATACTTAGTTTAGTCTCTTGCTTTGTTCCTAAATTCCTCCAGGATAGGTCTACTTGGATCTTCATGGTCCTCTTGGGGACTCAAATTCTGTCCCTGATTCCCTGCCCCTATGTCACTGTGGACAAGTGCTGGGTAGCCTACAGTTATCTACCTGCCATTGGGAACCTCTGTCTATGCTGTTGCTGAGATCAGCCTGAATTGTTTTGGGGTGATTAACTGGTCTCCAGACTCTGGCCAGTCCTGATCTAGCCCTAGTGAAGAGGCCACTGCCTAAGCCTCGACTCTGAGAGGTACAGACAATAGTTTGCTTGACCCACAAAAGCCGCCTCACATCAACCTTTCAATATATGGTGACTGACTCCCTTTCAATATATGGTGACTGAATGACTAAAACTTAGAGGTTAATTGAATATAGGAGAGGAGGATGTCATGACTCCAATAGTTTAAGTCTCGGTCACCTGGAGGTGGTGGTACCATAAGAAAAAAGAAAAGGCCATTAGAGGTAAAGATGATATAACAGAGGAAGGTTGTTAATTCTGTTCTGATTAGTTTATGTTTCCAATAAGACCATCCAAATGGAAATGTTCTACTACATTTTCCACACTCTCCTGGAATTGGGTCCCAGTAGTCAAATAATTTTAAGGAATGCTGCAATATTATATATCCACCTTTGGACCACAGAAGAAGCTCTTGTGATACAGTGCCTAGGCATCTGACTACTAACCAGAAGGTTGGCAGTTCAAACCTACCAGCCACTACACATGGAAATATGGAAAGAACATAGAGCAATCTACTGCTGTAAAGATTTACAACCTCAGAAACCCAGTGGGGGTCGCTATGAGTCGGATTTAATGGCAGTGGGGTATTTTGGTTTTGGTTGGACGACAGAATTATTTATTTATTTATTTCATATACAGTATTAACAAGTCACAGAACTGTCCAGTTTGAAATGCTGGATGAGATTTTGGCATGGGATTAGGGCCAGAGATAATTTGTGAGTCAACAGAACAGACCAGTATCTAGTTGCCATTGAGTCAATCCTGACTCACAGCAACCCGATGGGTGTCAGAGTACAACTGTGCTCCATCATGTTTTCAATGGCTGATTTTTCAGATATAGACCACCAGGTCTTTTTCCAAAGTACTTCTGGATGGACGCTAAACTCCAGCCTTTCAGTTAGCAGCCAAAGACATTAACAGTTTACACCACCCAGGGGCCCACAACAGAAAAGAAGTGATCATTTAAGCCAGTGGTTCTCCAACTTTAGCTTGCTTGCACCAGAACCATCTGGAGGGCTCTATCACAAAAGTTCTGATTCTGTAGGTCTGCGTTGGCATCTGAGTATTTGCATTTCTATCTAGTTCCCAGGTGATGCTGTTGCTGGTGGTCAACACCTTGAGAACCTCTGATTTAAGTTATGGGAATTGATGACCTCACCAAGGAGAAAGCTTACAGGGATCAAAGGAGAAGCTTAGAGATATACTGTAATGATTCTAGCAATGGCTTCAGAGTCACTGAAGCAGGGATGAGTAGAAAAAGGAAAAGCAGACAAGTGTATGTAATACAACCCTAAGGAAGAAAGTTTCAAGGAGGATTGGGGCTTACTAGTCATAAAGTTTTCACTGCCACAAAAAACACAAAGCTGCCAGATGAAAATACAGGATATCTTTGAATTTTGGATAAACAATGAACAATTTTTAGTATAAATTTAGTAAATATAAGTAAGGCATTACTTATACTTAAAAAAAAAATCATTTGTGGTTTTTCTTTGTTGACGATCTTGAATTTGCATTTGCTAAAACTGGAGACCCTAGAATAAAGGCCATGGAAAAAAACAAAACAACAAACAAACAAATACACTGCCATCAAGTTGATATCAACTCACAATGACCCTCTCCTTGGGTTTCCAGGGCTATAAATCTTTACAGAAGCAGACTGTCTCATATTTATCCCATGGAGCAGCTGGTGGATTTGAACCACCTACCTTTTGGTTAGCAGTCAAATGCCATAATCACTACACCACTAGAGCTCTGTAAGGGCAATGGAAAGGCCCCAGGATTTGGCAAAAGTGCCTTTCAACTGAGTGATGGAGGCAAAAGTCAAAGGATGGAAAGTAAAAAAGTAGGCACTCACCAACCAGGGCTTATGTGGTCCTTCCTCGAAGCCTTCCTTGTGGGGAAAACTCAGCAGCCACTGACTAAGAGGCTTTGCTGATGGCTCTGTTCTGACTTGCACCCCTGCTTGCACCTCACCTGCCATGGCTTGTGCCCCAGCTCCCTAAATTGAGAAAGCACCTAATATCTAGGTGCTAAGTATTTGCAATCCAGAGTCTGAAACTATATTGATGTTTGTATAAATCATGGAACTTTGATTTCTGGTGTCTTGAAGAAATAAATATCTGATTCAGAACGTCCTGGAACACAGTGTATAACAAAAACTTACAGAACGAAAACATTTAGTTTACGTATAACCTGTGCTTGTATGTTTATACAAACAATCTCAGGCAATATTTTCAGACTTTTTTTTTTTTTTAATTTCTGTAAAAATGATGGAATGAAATAAAATTGTGTTAAATGACCAATTAATTCACAGTGTGTGTGTGTTTTGCAGGGCGGGGGGTAGTGTTTTTCATTCTGAAGAAATGTAACTTTTATTACAAATAAAACCATAGAGAAAAATGTAGTAATATTTAAATTTATATAAAGAATCTAGTAATTCCATTCTGATAATTAAAGAATGTTTGCAGCTCTCTTCTCATTTGGAATCCTGCCACGTTAGCAAATGAAGCCCCTGAAAGCTTCACTCCATTCACATCATTAAAGTTGACTCTACTGTTAGGAGGCAACTCTTCCCCAGTAGTGTTTTGAGTACCTTCCTACCAGAGGGGCTCATGTGCCAGCACTATATCAGGCAGTGTCTCACTGCTACTCATAATGTTTTCACTGATCAATTTTTTTCAAAAGTAGACCATGAGGTCCACCTTCCTAGTCTGTCTTATTCTGGAAGCTCTGCTGAAATATGTCCACCATGGGTGACCCTGCTGGTATTTGAAATAGCATCACAGCAACACACAAGCCACCACTGTATGATCAACTGATACACGAATGGTGGAGTTTATGCAGTATGAATCTAGGAAAATTAGAAGTTGTCAAAAATGGAATGGAAGGCAAAAAACAAAAACAAAAAAACCAACCCATATCCTAGGCATTTGTTGTTAGATGCCATCGAGTTGGTTCTGACTCACAGTGGCCCTGTGTACAACAGAATGAAGCACTGCCCTGTCCTGCACCATCCTCACAGTCCATGCTATTCTTGAGCGCATAGTTGCAGCCACTTTATCAGTCCATCTTTTTGAGGGTCTTCTCCTTTTTCTCTGACCCTCTACTTAACCAAGTATGATACCTTTCTCCAAGGACTGGTCCCTTCTTACCACATGACCAAAGTAGATGAGGCAAAGTCTGGCCATTCTTGCCTCTAAGGAGCAATCTGGCTGCACTTCCTCCTGGATAGATTTGTTCATTCTTCTGGCAATCCAAGATATTTTCAGTATTCTTCACCAACACCACAATTCAAGGGCATCAGTTCTGTAGTCTTCCTTATTATTGTCCAACTTTCACGTGCATATGAGATGATTGAAAGTACCATGGCTAGGCATCATAGGCATTAGTGAGCTGAAATGGACCAGTATTGGCCATTTTGAATCAGACAAACATATGGTCTACTATGGTGGAAATGACAAATTGAAGGGAATGGTTTCATATTCATCATCAAAAACAAAATTGCAAACAACAACATCCTGGAGTACCACACTGTTAGTAGTAGGATAATATCCAACCACCTACAAGATTGTGTTGTTTTATGTGCTGTCGCATCATCTCCAACTCACAGTGACCTTATGGACAACAGAACAAAACACTGCCCTGTCCTGTGCCAGCTTCACAATCCCTACTATACCTGGCCCATCGTTGTAGCCACTGTGTCAATCCATCTTGTTGAGGCCCTTCCCCATTTTCCTTGGCCCTCCACTTTACCAAGCATGATGATATCCTTCTCCAGGGAATGGTCCCTTCTGACAAAATGACAAAAGGAGATGAGATGAAGTGTGGTCATTCTCAGTTACAAGGAACATTCCAGCTGCACTTCTTCTAGGACAGATTTGTTAGTTCTTTTTGCAGTCCATGGTACTTTCATCATTCTTCGCCAGCACCACAACTTAAAAGCATCAACTCTTCTTCAGTCCTCCTTATTCATTGTCCAGCTCTCACATGCATGGGAGGTGATGGAAAATACCATGACTTGGCATAGTGCCTAAGGCATTTGACTGCTAATCAGAAGGCTGGTGGTTCAAACCCACCAGCCACTCCTTGGAAGGAAGACTGGGCAATCTACTTCCATAGAGATATCGCCTCAGAAACACAAGGAGGGGTCTCTATGAGTTGGAATAAACTTGACAGCAGTGAGCTTCATTTTATTTTGGGGGTGGGGCTAGGTGCATCTTAGTCTTTAAGGATATATTTTGCTATTCAGCACTTGAAAGAGGTCTTTTGCAACAGATTTGCCCAATGCAATACATCCTTTCATGTCTTGACTGCTGCTTCCATTGGCATTGATTGTAGAACCAAGTAATATGAAGTCTTTGACAACTTCAGTCTTTTCTCCATTTATCATGATGCTGCTCATTGGTCCAATTGTGAGGATTTTTGTTTTCTTTATATTGAGGTGTAACACATACTGTAGATTATAGTCTTTAATCCTCATCAGTAAGTACTTCAAGTCATCCTCACTTTTGGCAAGCAAAGTTGTGTCATCTGCAATCACAGGTTGTTAATGAGCCTTCCTCCAATCCTGATGCCATGTTCTTCTTCATATAGTCCAGTTTCTTGGATTATTTGCTCAACATATAGATTGGATAAGTATGGTGAAAGGACACAATCCTGATGCACTCCCTTCCTGATTTTTAAACCATGCACTATCCCCTTGTTCTGTTCCAATGACAGCCTCCTGGTCTATGTACCAGTTCCCCTTGAGTACACTTAAGTATTCTGGAATTTCCATTCTCCTCAATGTTACACAATTTGTTATGATCCACACAATGGAATACTTTTGCATAATCAATAAAACACAGGTAAACATCTTTCTGGTATTCTTTGCTTTCAGCCAAGATCCACCTGACATCAGCTATACTATAATATCCCTAGCTCCATGTCCCCTTCTGAAACCAGTTTGCATTCATGGAAATTCTCTGTTGGTATACTGCTGCAACTGTTTTTGAATTATCTTCAGTAAGATTTTACTACAAGGAAGACCAGTTAATACGACTATTATTCATATTTCTGCACCAACCACTAATGCCAAAGATAAAGAAATTGAAGCTATTTTTTTTTTTACCAACTTCTGCAGTCTGAAATTGATCTAGCATGAATCAAGATGCATTGATAATTACTGGTGATAGGAATGTGAAAGTTGGACACAAAGAAGAAAGATATGTAGCTGGAAAATATGGCATCATGATAGAAACGATGCCAGAGACTGCATGATAGAATTTTTTACTGCTAACAAGAAGACTGGCGGTTCAAACCCACCAGCCACTCCTCAGAAGGAAGGTTGGGCAATATATTTCCATAGTGATATCACCTCAGAAACCCAAGGAGGGGTTGCTATGAGTTGTATCTGACTCAATGGCAGTGTTTTTTTTTTTTTTTTTTTCATTTATTACAATGATTTGTTCATTACAAATACATTTTTCAACAACATAAATGGTGACTTTATACATGGACTTAACTACATGGAATACAAAGGAATCCAATCAATTATATCTGTCAAAACAGATAATGGAGAAGCTCAAGACCATCAGTCAGAACAAGGCCAGGGCCCAACTGCAGGATAGACCATCAATTGCTCATATGCAAGTTAAAGTTGAAGCCAAAGAAAATTAAAACAAGTCCAAAAGCTAAGTACAACCTTGAGTATATCCCACCTGAATTTAGAGATCATCTGAAGAACAGATTTGAGGTATTGAACATTAATGATCAAAGACAAGACCAGTTATGGTATGACAAAAAGGATATCATACATGAAGATAGCAAAAGGTCATTAAAAAGACAGAAAAGAAAGAAAAGACCAAAACTGATGTCAGAAGAGACTCTGAAATTCACTCTTGGTGACAGTGTGGTGGTTAAGTTTGTGTGTCAACTTGGCTGGGCCTGGTTGAGTGGCTGGCCAGCTGAATGTAGTTATCCCCATGGTGATACTGGTAATTAACTCCATGATAGAATCTATTGGAGCAGCTGAGTAGCTGCTTTGGGTATGTGGTCTGCTTCCCATATATAAGAAACAGCTTTGGGAATGGTTTCTATCTTATGGCATGAACCCTGCATGTAGCCATGTTGTTGTTCAGCAGCCTGCCATACTCTGCTGACCTTGGGATTTTCAGTGGACTTGAATTAATGGCTTGCTGTGTGCTTTGGTAACATCGAGACTATGCCTTTTTACCTGTCAACCTTGGGCTTGTCAGTCTCAGCAGCCAGCAGCTGTCTGAGTGAAGAAAAGCCTCCAGTTTCAGTGGGCCAGGAGCAGGAGGCAGAGCTAAAGCCCAAGACTGAGGGGCTTTCACCCAACCCCTAGGGCCTGGCACTTTGAACTTGGACTTAAAGCCTCCAAACTGTAGAAGAATAAACTCCTGTTTGTTCAAGCCTTCCCATTTGTGGTATATTCTTGTTAGAGTGGCACTAGGTAACCAGAACAGACAGCTTGAGAAGATAAAACAAAATAGTATAATGAAATGTGCAAAGAGCTGGAGTTAGAAAACCAAAAAGGAAGAACACGCTTGGTATTTCTCAAGCTGAAAGAACTGAAGGAAAAATTCAACACTTGAGTTGTAATAGTGAAGGAATCTATGGCCAAAACATTCAACAATGCAAGGAGCATCAAAATAAGATGGAAATAATGCACAGAGTTGCTGTAACACAAAAAGCATTGGTCAATGTTCAAGCATTTCAGAAGGTAGCATATGATCAAGCACCAGTAGTTTTGAAGCTGCACTGAAGGCACTGGTGAAAAAAAAAAGGCTCCTGGAATAGAATGGAATACAATTGAGATGTTTCAACAAATGGCTGCAACTCTAGAAATGCTCACTCAGCTATGCTAAGATATTTGGAAGACAGCTACCTGGCCAACTGACTGGAAGAGATCCATATTTGTACCCATTCCAAAGAAAGGTGATCTCACAGCATGTGGACGTTATTGAACAATATCATTAATATCACATGCAAGTAAAATCTTACTGAAAATAATTCAAAAATGGTTGCAGTAGTATACTGATAGAAAGCTTCCAGAAATGCAAGCTGGTTTCAGAAGAGAATGTGGAACAAGGGATATCATTGCTGAAATCAGATGCATCTTGGCTGAAAATAAAGAATACCAGAAAGATTTTTACTTGTGTTTTATTGACTATGCAAAAGCATTCGATTGTGTAGATCATAACAAATTGTGTTTAACATTGAGAAGAATGGGAATTCCAGAACACTTGATTGTACTCATGAGGAACCTGTACATAGCTCAGGAGGCTGTCATTTGAACAGAACAAGGGGATACTGCATGGTTCAAAATCAAGAAAGAAGTGCATCAGGGTTGCATCCTGTCACCATACTTATTCAATTTGTATGCTGAGCAAAAAATCCAAGAAGCTGGATTATACGAAGAATGTGGCATCATGACTGGAGGAAGGCTTATTAACAACCTGTCATAGGCAGATGACACAACTTTGCTTGCTGAAAGTGAGGATGACTTGAAGCACTTATGATGAAGATTAAAGACTATAGTCTGCAATATGGATTACACCTCAATATCAAGAAAACAAAAATCCTCACAACTGGTCCAATAAACAGATTCATGATGGATGGAGAAAAGACTGAAGTTGTCAAGGACTTCATATTACTTGGTTCTACAATCAACACCAATGGAAGCAGCAGTCAAGACATCAG
>NW_006921744.1:1208803-1211925 GCF_000298275.1 Orycteropus afer afer | reverse complement strand
GGCTGGCACAGGACTGGGCAGTGTTTCGTTCTGTTGTAAATAGGGTCACTAAGAGTCAGAGCTGACTCAACGGCACCTAACAACAACAACTGCTGACTCAACGGCACCTAACAACAACAACTGTCCTGGATCAGCTGCAGATTGGACTGTTGTCATCCATAGGATTTTCAGAAGTGGATTACCAGGACTTTCTTCCTCGTCTTAGCTGGAAGCTTCACTGAAATCTGTTCAGCATTATAGCAAGATACAAGCCTCTAGTGACAATGGGTGGTGGCTGCGCATGAGGTGCATGGGCTAGAATTGAACACAGGTCTTGTGTATGGAAGGTGAGAATTCTACAACTGCCCCTTAAAAAAAAAAAAAATAGAAGAAGACAAAAGTCTACACTGATTCTTTTTGGGTGAGTGGGGGAATTCATAGTTTCTATCATTTTATGGGAATTTCCATCCATTACAGTTTTGTTCTGTTTTGTTTTGTTTCAAGAAAATAAAAGTAAGCAAATTACAGCTTCAATGGAAGAACCGGCCATGGATGGCCCACATGTGGGTGTTGCTGCTTGCATCCCTTGCTTGTACTCACACCCTAACTTTGCCGTCAGCTTTCTAGAAAGCGCACATTGAATGCTTCTGTTTCATGGCAAGACAGAACCTGAGTCCACGGACACTGACAACTGGTTTGTCTATTTTGTCTCTTTTCTTTGGGATTTTTCCATGAGTGTGTCTATTGCCTCACCTTGATTTCTGTGTATAATCACGAAAACATAAAAATAAGAATTTTGTGGCTGATCTAGGAATGCAGAAAATGCTTCTGTTTTGTGTAAGGAAATATAATTTTGTGCAGTTTATTTTACTCTAATAAAATGTGAATTTTATTTGGAAAACAAATTATGTCAGGGAGAAAGTGATGACACAAAGTTCACACTGATGACAAAAAATTCACACCCTAGTGTCCACTTAGAAAGTTTATCCTGCAGGTATGCCAAGATGGCTCAATGCCAGCTAAAAAGCAATGGCATGAACAATGACCTTTATAGCAAATATGGTAACCAATGTCATAGTGCTTTTTCTCATAATGTCAATGAGAAAGACAAAAATTATGTTACACTTGGAAAAATATTAAAGGGTGATTACTTGATTTTTTTTTTTTTTTGCTACGCATTTTCAATTATTTGGAAGTAATGAAACCAAACCAAACACCAAATCCACTGCCATGGGGTCGATTCTGACTCATAGTGACCCCAACCGGGTTTCCAAAGTGGTAAATCTTTACAGAAGCAGAATGCCTCACCTCCCTTCCACAGAGCAGCTAACAAGTTTGAACCACCAATCCTCTGGTTAGCAGTCAAATGCCTTAGGCACTGCACCACCAGAGCTTTTTAAATACAAACAGGACCTTGCTATGTACTTGATGGCTCCCTCCCTTAGTAGAGTTAAACAAAGGAGAGTTAAGTGTGGGGCTGGCAAACTATGGCCCAAGGGCCAAATGCAGCCTGCTAAGGGTTGTTTGTAAAACAAAGTTTTACTGGAAAACAGTCACACTCAATCATTTAAATATTGCCTACAGCTCTTTTTGCAGAAAAGTTGACTAGTTACCAGAGAGTCATGGCTAGCAAAGCCTAAAATATTTACTATCTAGTTCTTTTTTTTTTTTTTAATTGTGATTTGGGTGAAAGTTTACAGAGCAAATTCACCTTCAATATAGCAGTTCACACACACTTTGTCTCTTGACATTGACTACAATTTACCCCAATGCAGCAGCTCCCCTCCCACTTTCTCCTGATAGTAACCTCTTCCCTGTGTCCATACCTTCATGCACTCCTGCCCCCTGAGCTGTCTCCCGGTGCATAAACAGCCCTTCTTTCTCCCATGATTATTCTCTCTAAGGAGTGTATCTACCTCAGGTACATGTTCAACTCATATGCCTGTCTTTTGTTTCTCTGGAAGCCACAGGTGTGGGTTCAATTCCAGACCTGAAGGGCAGCTAGGGGTCATAGTCTCAGTGGTTCCATCAGGCTCTATCAGACCACCAAACCTGGTCCCTCCTCCCTTTTTTTTCTCAAATGATTTTGAGTTTTGTTCCACATTATTCACCCTTTCTATCCAGGATCTCCTACATAGATCCCCCTCAGAGTGGTTGACAGTGGTAGCCGGGCACCATCTAATTCATCTGGTCTAATGGTCATATAGGCTGCAGATTGCATGGTGTATCAGTCATGAGGACTACTTGTTTCCATGATTCTTTGGTTTTCTTCATTCTTCTTTGCTCTGGATGAGGAGAGATCCGTCATTGCATCTAGATGGCTGCTTGCAAGCTTTTAAGATCCCATTCACTACTCGCCAAAGTAGGAGGTAGAACAATGTTTTGTGTAGTATGTTATGCCAATTGAGCTTGATGTCCCCTGTGACTATGGTCCCAAGCCAACAGGTTCAACTACTAGGTCCCTCTGGGCAGCTGGCTGTGACCAAGAAGTGACTTGTCCCTTGTCAGCTGGACTATACCCCTGGGAATTCTTACAGAACATACAAATACACTTGTAGAACCATTGTCTGCCAACCCTATACAATATCTTGGGTAAACTCCTCACTGCATAGACATACCTAATAGTTCAGCCTGTCCACCCATCTATCCACCCGTATACACGTGTTTGCCTTCAGTGACAAAGCAGTACTGTATGTGCAAGAGGATTCATCTTTGTTGTCTGTATTCCCATGTACCTCTCTATGTCTTCTTCTTCCTCAATGCCACCATGTTGATCACTCACATTTGATACATTGCCCTTCTCTTCACCTACATCAATACTTATCTCTACCTATCTAACAGTGTTCCCTACCTCCCCTCCCACCTCTGGTAACCAACAAAGAAAATTTCCTTCCATAGATAAACCATTCCTTGACTTTTACAATAACAGACTAATACAATATTTGCTCTTCTGTGATTGACTTATTTCACTCAGCATAGTGTCCTCCAAGTTCATCCACGTTATGCAGTATTCTGAAGATTCTACATTATTCTTTAGCATTGCACAGTATTCCATTGTGTGTATGTACCATAGTTTAGTTATCCATTCCTCAGTTGATGGACATCTAGGTTGTTTCCATCTTTTGGCTATTGTAAATAGTGCT
>NW_006921744.1:1206647-1208158 GCF_000298275.1 Orycteropus afer afer | reverse complement strand
TTATGCTTCATAGTCTATTTATGCCATATATTAGGGTCCCTACATTTGCCCCTAGTTTTTCCTTGAGTAACTCTATACTTTTAGGTTTCACATTTAAGTTTTTGATCCATCTGGAGTTAGTTTTTGTGTATGGTGTGAGGTACGGATCTTGTTTCATTTTTCTGCAAATGGATATCCAGTTTTGCCAACACCATTTATTGAACAAACATTCTCTTCCCATTTAATGGATTTCGGCCCTTTATCAAAGATCACCTGCCATAGGTCCATGGATCTATTTCTGGGTCCTCAATTCTATTCCATTGGTCTATGTGTCTGTCACTGTAACAATACCAAGCAGTTTTGACTACTGTGGCTATACAGTAGGTTTTGAGATCTGGAAGTGTGAGACCTCCTACTTTGTTCTTCTTCTTCAGTAGTGTTTTGCTTATCTGGGGTCTCTTTCCTTTCCAAATAAAGTTAATGATTGGTTTTTCCATATCCTTAAAAAATGTTGATTGGATCTGGATTGGGATTGCATTGAATGTATAGATTACTTTGGGTAGAACTGACATTTTCACAATGTTCAATCTTCCTACCCATGAGCATGGGATGTTCTTTCATTTATGTAGATCTCTTATGGTTTCTTGAAGTAGTTTTTTATAGTTTTCTTTGTAGTCTTTTGTGTCCCTGGTAAGATTTATTCCCAGGTATTTTATTTTTTGGGTAGCTATTGTAAATGGTATTGATTTCCTTATTTCTTTTTAGCAATCTCTTTGCTGGTGTGGAGGAATCCAACTGATTTTTGGATGTTGATCTCATATCCTGCCAAGATGCTAAATCTTTCAATTAGTTCCAGCAGATTTTTTACTGAGTCTCGGGTTTTCTAGGTGTAGGATCATATCATCAGCTAATAGAGATAGTTTTCTTTCTTCCTTACCAATGTGGATGCCTTTAATTTCCTTTTCTTGCCTTATTGCCCTGGCTAGGACTTCCAGCACAATGTTGAATAGAAGTGGTGATAGAGGACATCCTTGTCTGGTTCCTGTTTGCAAGGGGATTGGTTTCAGTCTCTCTCCATTAAGGATAATGTTGGCTGTTGGTTTTGCATAGATGCCCTTCATTATGTTGAGGAATGTCCCTTTTATTCCTATTTTTATTGAGAGTTTTGATCAAGAATGGGTGTTGGATTTTATCAAATGCCTTCTCTGCATCAATTGATATGATCATGTGGTTCTTTTTCTTTGTTTTATTTATGTGGTGAAGGACATTGATTGTTTTTCTAATGTTGAACCATCGTTGCACACTTGATATGAACCCCACTTGGTCATAATGAATTATTTTCTTAATACGTTGTTGGAGTCTGTTGGCTAGGATTTTGTTGAAGATTTTTGTATCTATATTCATGAAGGATATTGGTCTGTAGTTTTTCTTTTGAGTGATGTCTTTGCCTGTTTTTGGTATCAAGGTTATGCTTGCTTCATAAAATGAGTTAGGGAGGATTCCATCCTTTTCTATGTTTTGGAATAGTTTGA
>NW_006921744.1:1199919-1204747 GCF_000298275.1 Orycteropus afer afer | reverse complement strand
TAATGTCTTTCCTTGTCTTGTATGGTGGTTTTTGTCTTAAAGTTCAGTTTGATCAGAAATTAATATTGCCACTCCTGGTCTTTTACGGTTGCCATTTGCTTGATATATCTTTTTCCATCCTTTGATTTTTAGTCTATTTTTGTCTTTGTCTTTAAGGTGTGTCTCTTGTAAACAGCATATTGATGGGTTATGTTTTCTTATCCAATCTGCAACTCTCTGCCTCTTGTGTGGTGCATTTAATCCATTAAAATTCAGTGTAATTATCGACAAGTATGAATTGGTTGCTGTCATTTATTATGTGTTTTTTTTTTGTGTGGTGTCTCTCATTTCTTTGTTCCATATTATTTTCTGTGCTGGGCTCATTATGTTTATGAATCATGTTATCATTTCCTTTGTTGGTGTTGTTTTAGTGTTTGCTGAATATTTGTGCTTGTCCTCCTTTTTATTGTGATGTGAAGGTTTATCATTTTTCTTTGAGCTTACCCTGTGATTTATAATTTTCTCCCTGAATTTAGAACAACAATCCATTCTATCTTGCAACTCTCTCGACTTCCTCACCATGTAGAAGTTCCGTAACTATACAGTATTTCCCTCTTTTTGGTTTGTAGTTGTCCTTATTTGCCAACTGATGTCTTTGGTTCCCTGTCTACAATCTTATAAGCTTATTTTACTTTGGATATGTCCATAGCTGTGATTTCTGGGTTATGTCATCTTGTGTATTAATGGTTGGTTGTTATTTGCTATTTTTGGTTATCTGTTCAAAGGACTCCCTTTAGTATCTCTTATAAGGTTGCTCTGGTTTTAATGAATTTCCTTAGTTTCTGCTTATCTGTGAATCTCCTAATTTCACCATCATATTAGAGGGACAAATTTGCCAGGGATATAATTTTTGGTTGAAAATTTTTCTCTTTCAGGGTTTTATATATACCATCCCATTGCCTTCTTGCTTGCATGGTTTCTGCTGAGACATCAGAGGTTAGTCTTACTGGTTGTCCTTTGTAAGTAACTTTTTGTTTTTCCTGTGCTGCTTTCAGGATTCTTTGTCTTTGGTTTTGATGAGTTTGATGATGATTTGTCTTGGTAATTTTCTTTTTGTATCTATCTTTTTTGCAGTTCATTGGACTTCCTGAATGGATATATTCCCATTTTTCATCATATCAGGGAAGTTCTCTTCCAACAAATCTTGGATAATTTTCTCAGTGGTTTTATTTTTCTCTTCCTGTTCTGGAATTCCATTGACACGTAGGTTATTCCTTTTGATGGTATCCCACATGAACCTTAGGGTTTCTTCCTTTTATTTTTATCTTTCTCTCTGATTGATCCCTTTCCAAAGAAGTATTCAGCTATTTGTCTTCAATCTCATTAATTCTGTCTTCCATTGTATCAATTCTACTCCTTTTCCCTTTCAATGTGTTATCTATTTGTGACAATTTAGTATTAATCTTCTGGATTTCTGTCTGTAGATTTAGAATCATTTCTAAATTTTCATTTATTTCATCATTTTGTTCTTGTATTTTCTTCTGAAATTCTTCTAGGGTTTTGTCTCTGTTTTCCTTGGTCTGTCTCTCAGTCCTTTGAAGATACCTAAATATAATTCTTTTGAATTCCTTATCAGAGAGTTCCAATGCTGCTTCTTCTTCTGGGATGTGTTCTGGGTCTGTATCCTGCTCCCTTGTTTCTACCACTTTATCTTGTTTCTTTGTATGGACTGTGGTGGTCTGTTGTCTCTGAGACATTGTGACATTGTTGTATTTAGATTTCTGTTAACTGTTTGTGAAGAGCAGTTAAGGGTGAGTCAGGCTCTTCTTGGTGGTTGTTTATCGTTGGCTCATTGGTGGAGAAGGAGGTGGTGACTCTCACTCAGTAAGTGAAGCTGCAGGAGGTATGGGTGTAGTTGTGTAGTATGGGGACTGTTTTTGTCTCCCATTCAGTGAGACAAAAATAACAATTGAATAACCACCAAAAAAGTGAAAGCAAATGGACAAAAACACAATGTGTAATCACACAGGAACAGTAACCCAAAAAAGTTAAAAAGAAAAAAGAACCCACAATATCTGGGGAGAGAGCAATAAGAGAAAAATGGTAGAGAAGGAGAATAATGAAGAAAAAAAATGGGAAAAATGCAAAAAGAAATACAAGGAATGGGCTTAACCATGAGAAAGGAAAAAAAAAAAAATGGAACCAGGATCAGGGAAAAGAAAAAAAATCTGAAAACTAGAACCTGGGAAGGGAAGAATAAAGAATAATAATAAAAAGGACAAAAGTAATAATAATAGTAGTATTTTAAAACAGACAAAAACAAACTAAAAAAAAAAAAGAAAGAAACAAAATCAGGGTAGGGTGGGACAGGGCACACAGGCTCCATCTGAGCACACAGACTGGGATGGAATTCTTGCTGGCCTAGATGGTGGGTGGGAGTGGGATGGCCACATCTCCATTCACCAAGACAGTTTGGGATATAAGAGTAACAAGGGAAATGTCTCACCTTTCCAGTTGTAGATGTCTGGAATGTCCTTGTGGTTCCTGGCAGGTGGACCTTAAGTCCCTGGAATCCTGGAGAATACTATTGCTTTAAATATCCAAAATGGTCAAACTGCCTGTAAACATTCAAAATGGCTGCGCCCTCCGGACAGGCAAAAGTACACAGCTCAGCCTGCCTTCCTCTTTGCTGTTTCCCCTTTTATTCACCAGCCAGCAGAGCAGTCCTCCTTATAGTCCCTGGCTAGCAGAGCTGATTTTTAGGTTAATTCTTAGGTCCTAACACCACTCGGCAATATTTAAGCTGTCTGTGCCGTCAGGATTGCTGCCAGACTGCAGGTCCATATATCTCCTTTTCTGGTGTTTTCATGTAAATTCTTCTGCTAATTGGAGTTTAGTCCACTTCTATATCCTTCCCTTCAAAGTTCAGGGGGCCAGTATTATCTTCTGTATCTGTGTTAATTGGTTCACCCCCTTTTTTGTTGAAGAAAGTCTGTGCCATCTTTTTGCCTATTCCACCATCTTACTGGAACCCACCTAGGTCTACAGTTGTATGGAAATAAGTAGAGACATACTTATAGACCTAGACCTAGCCAGAGTGTCTGGTGCACAGCAGGTATTCATTCCATCAGTGTTACTTCCCTATTTCCTCTCCTATCCATCCCCTCAGCCACACCCCTCTATTGATTCCTAACACATCTAATACCCAAACCCAGATCAATGTACCTGACAGTCCAGACTGCACCACAAGAATAGTGACCAAAGGAGCTCGGGCAATGACTGTGTTGCCAGGCCCTCATTTCAGAGAGCCTCTGAAGAACACAGGAAAGTAGGTCTGCCAGTCCTTCTACCTCATGGGAGAGCAAATGGTGCCAGGGATTCCTGGGCATTCTTCCACTGGAGTACATTAATCTATGTGGCACCAATATTACTCTTCTGAGGACACCATTTGGAACAATTTTTGGAAAACCTGAAAAGTCATTTCTCTTTGGCAGCACTGCCCTCCATAACAAAGTGAGTGTTCCATGAAGGGCATGTGGACTTTGTTTCAAACTTCTCTCTCTTACTTACTCAGGGTTTAAGAGCTGCCAGGAACTGTCTTCTGAGAATTCTGTTTGTTGTTGTTGTTGTTATGTGCCGTCGAGTCAGCCCTGACTCATAGCCCTGACTCCCAGAATTCTGTTTAGGAAACCTTAATTTCTAGACTCAAGGCGGTGTTTATGGTCACATTTTTTGCCTGAAGCAACCAAATTAGGGCAAATCCTGTCCACAAGGGTGCACTGGCCATCAGTGGTCCCTATTAGTCCTGTGACCACCTGATCTACAAGCGCAGAAGACACAGGCACTGGTCATGGTGGGCCTTCCACTGCACAAGAGCAAAATTGAGTGTGAGGTACATTTTCCTCTATAAGCTAGGTAGTCACTCTGCCAAGTACCACCAGTTATCAACAAATCCAGTTAATGAGAAAATGTCTTTATGATCAACTCCAGGGGACCTCCAAATAAATATACTGCTAGGACGAATACTCTCAACCAACAGGACCTAGAATAAAAGGAGTAGATTCAGACTGTAAATAGAGAATAAACAAGTGAAAGACAATAGTAGCATTGAATACCTTTTCTGTACACTGTGCTACTTGGAATCATTTTGCGGTTGTTGTTATTTGCCATTGAGTTAGACCTGACTCATAGCGACCCCTCCTTGAGTTTCTGAGATGGTATCACTGTGGAAGTAGATTGTCCAACCTTCCTTCCAAGGAGCGGCTGGTGGGTTTGAACCACCAGCCTTCTGGTTAGCAGTCAAGTGCCTGAGGCACTACACTATATTAGGGCCCCTAAATTTGCCCCTATTTTTTCCTTGAGGAACTTTATAGTTTCAGGTTTTACATTTAAGTCTAATCCATCTGGAGTTAGTTTTTGTGTATGGTGTAAGGTATGGATCTTGTTTCATTTTTCTACAAATGGATATCCAGTTTGCCAGCATCATTTGTTAAACAGACAATCTCTTCCCCATTTAATGAAGTTGAGCCCTTTGTCAAAGATCAGCTGACCATAGGTTGGTGGATCTATTTCTGGGTTCTGAATTCCATTCCATTGGTCTATGTGTCTGTTGTTGTACCAATACTAGGCAGTTTTGACTACTGTGGCTGTATAGCAGGTTTTGAGATCCAGGAGTGTGAGACCTCCTACTTTGTTCTTCTTCTTCAATAGTGTTTACTTTCCAAAGTCTCTTTCCTTTCCATATAAAGTTAGTGATTAGTTTTTCCATATCCTTAAAGAATGTTGATGGGATCTAGATTGAGATTGCATTGGATGTATAGATTGCTTTGGGTAGAATTAACATTTTCAC
>NW_006921744.1:1193568-1199574 GCF_000298275.1 Orycteropus afer afer | reverse complement strand
TTTTTTTTTTTGCTGAGTTTCTTGGATTTTCCATGTATAGGATCTGGCGGTTCAAACCCACCAGTCACTCCTTGGAATGAAGATAGGGCAATCTACTTCCATAGTGATACTCCCTTGGAAACCCAAGGAGGGGCTATGAGTCTGGTCTGACTTGACAGCACATAACAACAACAACAAGGATCATATCATCAGTGAATAGAGATAGTTATACTTTTTCCTTACCAATTTGTATGCCTTTGATTTCCCTTTCTTGCCTTATTGCCTTGGTTAGGACTTACACTACAATATGAGTCGGGGCCGACTCAACGGCAAATAACAACAACAACTGAATAGGAGTAGTGTTAGAGGGCTACTTGTTTTTCCCTTTTGATTTTCTATTTGATTTGATCCTTGTCTGGTTCCTGTTCACAAGGGAAATGGTTTCAGTCTCTTTCCATTGAGAATACTGTTGGCTGCTGGTTTTGCATATATACCCTTTATTATGTTGAGGAATGTCCCTTCTATTCCTATTTTGCTGAGAGTTTTTATCAGGAATGGATGTTGAATTTTATCAAATGACTTGAGAAACTTAATATTATTAGTCAGAACAAGGCCAGGACCTGACTATGGAACAGACCATCAATTGCTCATATGCAAGTTCAAATTGAAGTTGAAGAAAATTAAAATAAGTCCACAAGAGCCAAAATATGACACTAATTATATCCAACTTGAATTTAGAGACCATCTCAAGAATAGATTTGAAACATTGAATACCAATGACTAAAAAACAGACAAACTGTAAAGACATCATAGAAAGCAAAAGGTCATTAAAAAGACAGGAAAGAAAGACCAAAATTTATATCAGAAGAGACTCTGAAACTTGCTCTTGCATATAGAATAGCATAAGTGAATGGAAAAAATGATTAAATAAAAGAGCTGAACAGAAGATTTCAAAGAGTGGCTTGAGAGTATAAAAGTATTATAATGAAATGTCCAAAGACCTGGAGTTAGAAAATCAAAAGGTAAGAACACACTTGGCATTTCTCAAGCTGAAAGAACTGAAGAAAAAATTCAAGCCTCGAGTTGCAATAGTGAAGGATTCTATGGGGAAAATATTGAATGATGCAAGAAGTATCAAAGAAGGTGGAAGAAGTATACAGTCATTGTACCAAAAAGAATTGGTTGATGTTCAACCATTTTAGGAGGTAGAATAAGATCAAGAACTCATGGTATTGAAGGAAGAAGTCCAAGCTGCACTGATGGAATTGGTGAAAAACAAGGCTCAGGAATTGACAGGATATCCTCTGAGATGTTTAAGCAAATGATGCAATGCTGGAAGCACTCACTCACTTATGCCAAAACATTTGGAAGACAGCTACATGACCAAACACTGGAAGAGATCCTTATTTGTGCCTATTCCAAAGAAAAGTGATCCAACAGAATGTGGAAATTATCAATGTCATTAATATCACACACAAGTAAAATTTTACTGAAGATAATTCAAAAAGTTTGCAGCTGTATATTGCTAGGGAACTTCCAGAAATTCAAGTTGGATTCAGAAGAGGACGTGGAACAAGGAATGTCCTTGCTGATGTCAGATGGCCAAAAGCAAAGAATATCACAAAGATGTTAACCTGTCTTTTATCAATTATGCAAAGATATTCAATCCATTGTGTGGATCATAACAAAATATGGATAACATTGCAAAGAATGGGAATTCCAGAGCAGTTAATTGTGCTCATGGGGAACCTCTACATAGAACAAGAGGCAGTTATTTGAACAGAACAAGGGGATACTGCATGGTTCAAAATCAGGAAAGGTGTGCATCAGGGTTGTATCTTTTCACCATACTTATACAATCTGTATGCTGAGCAAATAATCTGAGAAGCTAGACTATATGAAGAAGGCAGTGGCATGAGGATCGCAGGAAGACTCATTAACAACCTACAATATGCAGATGACACAACCTTGCTTGCTGATAGTGAATAAAACATGAAGCACTTTCTCATGAAAATCTAAGATTACAGTCTTTAGCATGGATTACACTTCAACATTTAAAAAAATCCTCACAACTGGACTAATAAATAACATCACAATAAATGTAGAAAAGATTGAAATTGTTAAGGATTTCCTTTTACTTGAATCCACAATCAAAGTCCATGGAAGCAGCAGTGAAAGAATCAAACAATGTATTTCACTGGGTAGATTTGCTGCATAAGACCTCTTTAAAGTGGTAAAGAACAAAGATGTCACTTTTAAGAATAAGATGCACCTTACTCAAACCATGATGTTTTCAATACCCTGATAGGCATGCCAGAGCTGGATAATGAATAAAGAAGACTGCAGAAGAATTGCTCCATTTGAACTGTAGTGTTGATGAAGAATATTGAATGTATGATAGACTTCTAGGAGAATGAACACATCTATTTTGGACAGCTGGAATGCTCCTTCAAAGCAGGAATGGCTAGACTTTGTCTCTTGTACCTTGGACATGTTGTCAGAAGGGACCATTCCCTGAAGAAGGACATCATGCTTGGTAAAGTGGAGGGTCAATGGAAAAGGGAAAGGCCCTCAAGGAGATGGATTGACACAGTGGCTGCAACTATGGGCTCAAGTGTAGAAATGATTGTGAGGCTGGCTCAGGACCAGGCAGTGTTTCCTTCTGTTGTATAAAGGGCTGCTATGAGTCAGAACTGACTCAATGACACCTAACAACAACAATAGCATCCACTCAGAGGGCCTTGTAGTAATGACACACCAGTAGCAATGAGCACACTTCGTGCCTAGATCTTAGTTTGTAAATACTAAAAGTAACCAGGGCTCCATGGGAAATGGTTGGTTCCAGGAATGGTGCATAGAATGTACAAAATGAGGCTGGAACTTCTTGTTGCACCATAATATAAGGAATTGCTCAAGGAATGATGGTACACTTGGAGCATTAAAATAAATGACAGTAACAGATTACAACCTATTGGCTAAAATAGTAGAATGACAACTAAGCTACCTAGAAATGATGACGGAAATAGGAAATGTCAATCAGATAGCCATCATAATGGTGTTTAATTCATGTGGACATCAACAATGGATGCTAAAGTTGGTGGGTGGAATTTTAATGAGGCATAGGATATTTGCACAGTATTGGAGTATCTCCCATAAAATACTTATCAACTACAAAAAGGAAAGTAATGACTTAATTGTGTAGAAAGCTGACAGGCACTAAAATGGCCGGATGATCAAAGTTGGCATCACCCGGGGTAGGATGCATTAGCATCACGTTGCTTCTAATGTGATCCACAAAAAGGAGCACAGCATTTCTGTAGCATTCCTGTCAAGAATGGGTGTCCTGAATCTGCTTGTGAAGAAACTTCAGACTGACCTTGGTTGAAGGACCTGCTAAGGAATGAAAGGCCTGTAATCTCTAAAATTGTTAAGGTCATGGGAGAGAGGGACTGAGGAAGTGATCTAGGTTGATTGAATCAAGAAGACACAACAAGACAGTGATCCTGGACCAGACTGTGATCCAGAACAACACATGTGGCAACAGTTTGCAAATTTGAATGGGGTCTGTGGATGTAACAGTAATGTCTTGTTGTTGTTGTTGTTAGGTTCTGTTGAGTTGCTTCTGACTCATAGCGACCTCATGCACAGCAGAACAAAACACCGCCCAATCCTGCGCCAGCTCCATGATCCTTGCTATACTTGAGCCCATTGTCACAGACAAAGTGTCAATCCATCTCATCGAAGGCCTTCCCCTCTTTTGTTGCCCCTCTGCCTTACCAAGCATGACATCCTTCCCCAGGGAATGGTCCCCTCTGACAACATGACCAAAGTAGGGGAGATGTAGTATGGCCATCGTTGCTTCCAAGGAGCATTCTGGCTGCACTTTCTCCAGGACAGATCTGTTAGTTCTTTTGGCAGTCCACGGTACCTTCAGCATTCTTTGCCAGCACCACAACTCAAAAGCATCAACCTTTCTTCGGTCTTCCTTATTCATTATCCAGCTCTCACATGCATACGAGGCGATTGGAAATATCATGGCCTGTGTCAGGCGCACCTTAGACCTCAAGGAGACATCCTTGCTCCTCAGCACTTGAAACAGTTCCTTAGCAGCCGACCTGCCCAGTGCTACACATCTCATGTCCTGACTGATGCTTCCATTGGCCTTTATTGTAGAACCAAGCAATGTGAATTCTTTGACAACCTCAATCTTTTCTCCATTTATTGTGATGCTGCTTATTGGTCCAGTTGTGAGGATTTTTGTCTTCTTTATATTGAGATGTAATCCATACTGCAGACTGTGTTCCTCAATCTTCATCAATAAGTGCCTCAAGTCATCCTCACTTTCAGCAAGCAAAGTTGTATCATCAGCGTATCTCAGGTTGTTAACGATTCTTCCTCCAATCCCGATGCCACGTTTTGGATGGTTGTATTTGCATGTCCTGGAGAGTGTCCCTGCTTTGAGGAAATGCACACAGGAATTTTTAGGGGAGACTGATAACAGTGTCTGTAATCTTCTCCAAATGATTCAGAAACAGAATGATGTGCATAAGAGAAGTGCAAATATAGGATAGAGAGGATAATGAGAGAGAGATGGCACAAATGTGGTAAATGTTGAAAACTGCAATAAATAACTGAAAATTCTTTGTACTGTTTTATAAGTTTTCTGTAAGCAGTCTTAGTGTAATTCACCATATTAACTGATTAAATGAGAAAAACGATAGGGTCATCTTAATAGATGCAGAGAATGCATTTGATGAAACCCATTCATGGTAATAATTTTCAGCAAGCTAGTAAAGATATTTCTTAAGCTGATAAGCATCCACCATGAGCATCTGATAAAGTTCAACATCTGACTTAAAAAAGAAATAAATAAACAAACAAAAAACAGGAATAGAAAAATAATAATGCATAATCTATTAAGGGCATCTATCAAAAGCCTACAGCAAAGACATACTTTAAAGTTTAATGTTAAAATAATTTCCTTTAAAGTCATGAATAAGAAAGGATGTTTGTTATCATAACTTCCTATATTCAATACTTCCCTAGATATCCTAGAGTTCAGTAAAACAAGGAAATGATCTTACAGATTTGAGAATTAGAAATAAGTAAAATTGCTATTATTTGTAGTGATATAGTTACAAAACTAAATTATTAGAATTATTAAGATAGTTTAGTGAAATTGCTAAATATAAGGTAAATATATAAGTCATTTGCATTTCTATATATTAGCCAGCCATACTTAGAAATACATTTCTTTTCTTTTTTTTTAATGCATTTTATTGAAACATAATCTATGTACAGTGAAATACGCAAAACTAAAATGACATGGGTCAATGTATTTTTTTTTCAGTGTTCCTTCCCCTCCCCTTTCCGCACCCCCCCGCCACCAACAAAGAGAGTTTCCCTTGATATATAAACCTTTTCTTTACCCTCCACAACAACGAACTAATACTGTATTTGTCCTTTTGTGATTGACTTATTTCACTCAGCATAATGCCCTCCATGTTCATGCATATTATGTGGTGTTTTGCAGACTCTACATTATTCTTAAGTGCTGCATAGCATTCCATTATGTGTATTTACCATAGTTTGGTCATCCACTCTTCCGCTGATGGGCACGTAGGTTGTTTCCATCTTTTTGCTATTGAAAATAGTGCTGCAATAAACATGAATGTGCATATATCTGTTCCAGTCCTGGCTCTCACTTCTCTAGGATATATACCTAGTAATGGGATTGCTGGGTCAAATGGTATCCCCAATTCCAGCTTTTTAAGGAATCGCCATATTGCTTTCCACAGTGGTTGTATCACTTCACAGTCCCACCAGTATTGTATGAGAGTACCAATGCAAATCCCTGCCAGCATTTGTTATTTCCTGTCTTGTTGCCATCAGTGCCGGGGTGAGACAGTATCTTATTGTTGTTTTGATTTGCACCTTTCTGATGGCCTATGATTATAAGCATCTCTTCATGTATTAGCTGGCCACCTGAATATCCTCCTTTGTGAAGTGTATATTCATGTCTTCTGC
>NW_006921744.1:1188071-1192386 GCF_000298275.1 Orycteropus afer afer | reverse complement strand
ATCTCCCTAATTCTGTCTTCCATTGATTCAATTCTGCTCCTTTGCCCATTCAATGTCTTATCTATTTCTGAAAACTTAGTATTAATCTTCTGGATTCCTGTGTGTGGATTTTGTATCATTTCTAATTTTTCATTTATTTTGTTACTTTGTTCTTGTATTGTCTTTCAAAATTGTCTTAGGGCTTTCTCTGTGTTTTCCTCAATTTTGTCAGTGTTTTCCTTGATCCGTCTCTCAATTCATTGAAGGTACCTAAATATAATTCTTTTAAATTCCTTATCAGGGAATTCCAATGCTGCGTCTTCATCACGGATGTGTTTTGGGTCTGTATCCTGGTCCCTTATTTCTCCTGCTTTATCTTTCTTCTTTGGGTGACTGTGATGCTCTGCTGTCTCTGAGGCATTGTGATGTTTTTGTGTTTATATTTAATTGGTGATTGTATGTTGTAGTGACTTGCCCATGATTTTCGTTTTCTGTCTTGTTTGTATGTTGTCTACGCAACAGGGTACTGTGCTCCTCTGTTCACCAGTTGACAGCACTTAGACCTTTACCACCTGTCTCCTTTCCTGTTGTCAGTCTCTTGTATGTCCCTGCTGAGCTTGGCAAACAGAGGCTATTCTTAGGTCCCTGGAATTCGAATGAGAATCTATCACTTTAAATATCCAAAATGGCCACTGCTTGTAAACATTCAAAATGGCTGTGCCCTCGGTCACTTTAAATATCCAAGATGGCTGCCACATGTAAACAATCAATATGGCTGCACCCTCCAGACAGCAGAAAATCAACAACTCAGGTTGTCTCCCTCCTTGCTGTTTCCTTTCCTAGTCATAGGCCACCAGAGCAGTCATCCCTTGGTGGCCAGGGCTGATCTTTAGGTCAATTCTCCAAGGTCCCAACACTACTTGGCAATATTCAGGCTGTTGGTCCCACCAAAATAGCTGACAGTCCGCAGCTCTGACTGTCTCTGTACTCACTGTTTTCACTCAAGTTTTTCCACTAGTTGGTGCCTAATCCACTTCTGTATAGTTCCTTTCAAAGCTCAGGGCTCCAGGATTATCTTCTGTATTTCTGTCAGTTGGTTTCTCTTTTCTTTGTTGAGAGGGTCTGTGTTGCTTGTTTGCCTATTCCTCCATCTTACTGGAAATTGAAATACATTTTTTTTTTAAAATGTCATTTACAATAATAACAAAAATACTAGTATTAAATCTTACAAAATATATGCAAAATCTTTATGGAGAAAAATTATAAAATATTTAGAAAAACTCAAATACAGAGACATACCATGTTCATGGATACCACCATTTGCTGTCAAGTTGATTCCAATTCATGGTTACCCCATGTGTTTCAGAGTAGAACTGCACTCTATTTTCAATAGCTATAACCCTTTGGAAGTAGATCATCTGGCCTTTCTTCTGAGGGACCTCTGGGTGGATTTGAGCCACCAACCTTCAGTTAGTAGCTGAGTGATTAACTGTTTGCTTCACTCAGGGACCCTTGTTCATTGATAAGAATCCTACATTCTCAAATTGATCTAAATTTCAATGTATTGAATCCCAATAAAAATTACAGTATTTTGATGAAAAATATCACAATAGAAAGCAAGACAAACTCACTGCCATACAGTCAGTTGTAACTCATAGCAATCTCATAGGACAGAGTAGAACTGCCCCATAGAGTTTCTGAGACTGAAAATCTTTATGGAAGAAAACTGCCTCATCTTTCTTCCATGGAGTAGCTGGTGGGCTCAAACAGCCAATCTTTTGGTTAGCAACCATATGCTTTAACTACTGTGCCACCAGAGCTCCCTGAACGTGACAATATGATTCTAAAAATAGCCAAGATATTTCTGTAGAAAATAAGTTTTTGAGGGAGAGGGGCATTTATTTGCCCCATGAGAAATAAACATTTAGTACAAAGTGATTTTACTGAACACAGGAATACACAGATAAACCAATGGTACAGAATATATATGACAAGATGTCCAACTTACATAGAAATATTTTATACCAATCAGATTGGCAAACATTAAAAGTCTGGCAATTGATGAGGATATACCAAAACCAAACCCACTCCCATTCAGTCGATTTTAACTCATAGTGACCCTATGTGTTATAGAGTAGAACTGAGTTCTATAGATTTTCTTGGCTGTAATATTTACAGAAGCAAATCACCAAGCCTTTCTTCCATGGTGCTGGTAGGTGGATTCAAACTGCCACCTTTCAATTAATAGCAAATTAATTCAATTAATTGCACTACCTAGGTTCTTGATGGGGGAGAGAGCTATGTAAATTGGTCCAATCTCTTTGGAAAACTTCACTATTTTATAATGAAAACATTGTTTCAATCTCCTGGAATCCAGATTTCTGACTTTCATGGAATTACTCACATAGGCCACTATCCTTAGGTGCACTTTTGAACCTCATAAAACCCACTTTTTTTGGCACTATATGACACAATGTTTAATACTATTCAAAAGGTTTTCAGTGGCTAATTTTTTCTAAAATGGAGCATCACATCCTTCTTCCTAGTCTGTCTTAATCTGGAAGCTCCATTAAAATCTGTGCATCATGGGTGACCCTGCTGGTATTTGAAATACCAGTGGCATAGCTTTGCAGCATCACAGCAACGTGCAAGTCACCATACTATGACAAACTGACAGCTACCTGCGCAACTGACAAGAAGAGATTCATATTGTGCCCATTCCAAAGAAAGGTGACCCAACAAAATGAGGAAATTATCAAACAATATCATTGATATCACATGCAAGTAAAATTTTGCTGAAAATAATTCAAAAACGGTTGCAGCACTGCATCAATATGGAAACTCAAACCAGTTTCAAAAGACATGGAACAAGGGATATCATTACTGTTGTCAGATGCTTCTTGGCTGAAAGTAAAGAATACCAGAAAGATATTTACTTGTGTTTTATTGACTGGGCAAATTGATCCATTGTGTGGATCATAAAAATTTATGGATAACATTGCAAAGAATAGGAATTTCAGAATACTTCATTGTGCTCATGAGGAACCTCTACATAGACCAAGAGGTGGTCATTGGAACAGAACAAAGGAGTACTGAATGGTTTAATATCAAGAAAGGTGTATGTCAGGGTTGCATCTTTTCACTATACTTATTCAATCTCTATGCTTAGCAGATATCCAAGAAACTAGACTATATGAAGAACAGGGCATCAGGCTTGGAGGAAGACTCATTAACAACCTGTGACATACAGATGACACAATCTTCTTTGCTGGAAGCGAAGATGACTTGAAGCACTTACTGATGAAGATCAAAGACTGCAGTCTTCAGTATGGATTACACCTCAAGATAAAGAAAACAAAATTCCTTACAACTGGACCAACAAGTGACATCATGATAAATGGAGAAAAGATAGAAGTTATCACAGATTTCATTTAACCTGGATCCACAATCAACACCCAGGCTAGCAGTAGTTAAGAAATCAAAGGATGTATTCCTGTGGGCAAATCTCCTGCAAAAGATCTCTTTAATGTGTTAAAGAGTAAAGATGTCACTTCGAAGACTAAAGTGCACCTGACCCAAGCCATGGTATTTTCAATAGCCTCATATGCATGTGGAAGCTAGACAATAAGGAAGTCCAAAGGACTGATGCATTTGAATTGTGGTGTTGGTGAAGAATATTGAAAATATCATGTACTGCCTGAAGAACAAATAAATCTGTCTTGGAAGAGGTCCAGTCAGAATGCTCCTTAGAAGTGAGAATGGCCATACTTAGTCTCTTGTGCTTTTGTCATGGTATCAGAAGGGGCTAGTCTCTTGGGAAGGATATCATCCTTGTTAGAGGGTCAGTAAAACAAGGGGAAGATCCTTAATGAGGTGGATTGACACAGTGGCTGCAACTATGAGCTCAAGCTCAGCAATGATTGTGAGGATGATACAGTACCAGGCAGTGTTTCATTCTGTTGTGCATAGGTCCTCCATGAATTGTCACCAACTAAACAGCAACTAACAACAGTAACAAAAGCAACTTTTGAGTCAAACAAAAGTCTAAATAAACTAGTAAGACTTTGACTTGGGTACTGAGCTCTTTTGAGAAATTCGGTCAGTTTTGGGATATAGATTGCAAGGGTCAGACTGAGAGCTATTTTTAGGGTAAATCAGTAATTATTATTATTATTTGATTTGATTTGGGTAAAGATTTACAGAGCAAATTCACTTTTCATACAGCAGTTCACATATACTTTGTCTCATGTCATTGACCACAATTTACCACAATGCAACAGCTCCCCTCCCACTTCCTCCCCATAGTTACTTCTTCCCAGTGTCCATCCCTCCATAC
>NW_006921744.1:1166152-1167855 GCF_000298275.1 Orycteropus afer afer | reverse complement strand
CTTTTTAAACCTTCAAAATGGCAGCATTCCCCGGACCGGCAAAAGTCCACAACTCAGCCCACATTTCTCTTCACCTTCTCTGTTTGTTCCCCAGCCACTGTGCACAGTCTGTGCAGTCCCTGGCTAGCAGGGTGATTTTTAGGTTAATTCTTAGGTCCTACCCACCAGTCGAAAATCTCCAAGCTGCCTGTACTGTCAGGGTTGCTCAGTTTGCTGTCAGACCACAGCTCCGTATGTCTCCTTTTTTTGGAATTTTCAAATTCTTCTGCTAGTTGGGGTTTAGTCCACTTCTGTATCCTTTCCCTCAAGGCTCAGGGGTCCAAGATTATCTTCTCTGTGTGTGTTAATTGGTTTCCCTTTTCTTTGTTGAAGAGGGTCTGTGCAGTCCTTCTGCCTAATCCGCCATCTTGCTGGAACTCCAGTAAATCAGTAATTATTTTTAATTACTCTTCAAGACAGTGCTGTA
The DNA here is from genome assembly GCF_000298275.1 of Orycteropus afer afer. Classification (NCBI taxonomy): domain Eukaryota; kingdom Metazoa; phylum Chordata; class Mammalia; order Tubulidentata; family Orycteropodidae; genus Orycteropus; species Orycteropus afer. The sequence continues at coordinate 1,167,389 of NW_006921744.1, read as the reverse complement.
TGAAAATCCTTCCTGACCACAAATTTGTTTATCAGTTCTGTTCTGGACCTTTTTCCATGGCAATGTTGATAAGATTAGTTGTAAGAATTTTGGAAGTTCTTCTCATCTTCAGAATATTTTTGACCCTCTAGTCGAAATGTTGTCCTGATTTGTAAACTATGTATAGCAGTGTAGTAAATTACATGGTATGGCTTTTCTAGCCATAGTCTTTGTAACTCCCACCAGATTACTGGGTGGGACCACTCAATTTAAATTCCTGATTGCTAAAGTTATCCACCTAGGTTATTTCTGTTGAAGCAATCTTCTGGGAAATTTGCTCTCTCAGGTGTGTAGAACTCTAATGTTGGGATTGGTTAGTTTTGCCACTCTGCCAGGCATAAAATGAGCCCTGCTAGAGGCAGAAAGGAATCTCTCACTGACAGCTGAGAAAGATGGCTGGCTAAGAGAGACTGAGCACGTTCCTGAACTTGAATTGTAACCTGTTGCTTACCCAATAAACCCCATAATCTGTAATTTCCGTGTGGCATTGCAGTGAATTATCGAACCCAGCAGAGAGATGATGGGTGCTATGAGAGCGATGGTTGGTGTTAAAGTTGGTAAGAGGGCTGGAGGGTTGTGGCATGTCTGCCTTCATAAGAACAGGCCTTGGGCTGCTGATGGTGAGTCTGTCTTCTTCTTGTGGAATTAGAGGAGGTCCTAAGATGCTGCCTCCCTGCCCCCTGCCCCTTTAGCAATATTTAATGAAGTTCAATCTATTTCCATTATTGGCTTAGTATATTTAACAAATATGTAAACACAACCCAAGAAATCTACTCAAGAAAATCTTGCATATGAACATGAGACATATACAAAAATGTTTCAGCAGCATTGTTTGCAATAGCAAAAAAACAGAGATGATCCACATATCTTTTGACTCAAACGTGGATAAACTGTGGTATATACCTACAAAGAAATATTTTATAGTTAGTCCCACACTTACAAGGTATTTTGGTTACAATGAACCACACTTAGGTTCATTGTTTTTTTTTTTTTATTTTTGTACATTTTTTGGTTAGCATATGTTCTGGTTACCTAGTGCCACTATGACAAGAATATACCACAAATGGGATGGCCTTAACAAACAGGAGTTTATTTTTACAATGTGGAGGCTTTAAGTCCAAGTTCAAAGTGCCAGGCTCTAGGGGCTGGGTGAAAGCCCCTCAACCTTGGGGTCCAGCTCTGCCTCTGCTCCCGGCCC
>NW_006921744.1:1152856-1165542 GCF_000298275.1 Orycteropus afer afer | reverse complement strand
TCCGAGGAGTGGCTGGTGGGTTTGAACTGCCAGCCTTCTGGTTAGCAGTCAAGTGCATTAGGCACTATGCTACCAGAGCTCCATAAAGATTTACCACCTGCAACCACGATGGGAGTTGCTAGGAGTTAGAATCCACTGCATGGCAGTGATTTTTTTTTTTTTTTGGATGGTTAATATTATTTACTACAGACAATGTTGCAGCCTATAAAAGGACTAGACAACGTTTGCTAATTTTCCCACTAGAAACGCCATCCTCATTCCCAAGGATAATCCAGATGATCCATTTTGAAGACAAAAGGCCAGCCATCCATTTTATTTTAATGAACATGTGTACTTTTGTGTTTGTATGAAAATATATCTTCAAGTTTATATGTAATGTTTCCAGTCTCCAAATATTGACTTTATAAAGATATTGATAATAAAAGGCGTAATAATGAAAACTAACTAAATAACTTAGAAGGGGTGAGAATGGAACCCCTTGTTCAATTGGTGACTAACTGTGTAACAGGGAGTATTAGCACTGAAAATTTTATGTCCTTTTATGATCTGGAAGCAGGTTATCTTGCTTTTGTGTGCATTTGTGGCAACAGAATGAGCTGGTTGACAGAAAATGGGCTAAGTCATTGGAAGGGAGGGGCTTCACTTTAAATCATGCTTGGGACACATAAAAAAAGAAAAAGTCCTGGGGACAAATCCACATCAGGCTATATTTTAGATTTTCCAGTGGCCACCTGCTATTTCCCCTGAACTCACCTTTCTCGCAATCACAGTTTGGTCTTTTTATGTCTAAATGTGTTTAAGAGCTCTGGTAGCACAGTGCCTAAGGTACTAGACTGCTAACCAGAACACTGGCGGTTCAAACCCACCAGCCACTCCTCAGAAGGAAGGTTGGGCAATCTACTTCACTAGTGATACTGCCTGGGAAACCCGCGTCCCAACGGCACATAACAACAACAACTTGTTTAGTAAGACGCAGAATGTCCCGAAGTTGGTTCCTAACAAAGTTCCCCCAAAAAACCATCAAGCCCACTGCCATCGAGTGAATTCCGACTCATAGTAAGTCCCACTGGGTTTCCAAGGCGGTAAATCTTTACGCAAGTGGATTGTCCCATCTGCCTTCTACGGAGTGGCTGGTGGGTTTGAACCACTAACCTTCTGATTAGCAGTCAAATGCCTTAGGCACTGAGCTACCAAAGCTTCTTAAACAAAGTTCTCCAGGACTCTCCAATCTTTGACAACAATCACCTGGACCGCCCTGTTCGCTTTCCCCGTCGCCATCCATGTTCTGTAAGACCTCTTCTCTGCTAGAATGGGGCAAGTTCCACTTCAATTCTCTTGCTATCTAAAAAACTCTCAACTCTGAGCAGTCCTCATCACTCCATCAGAGTCTGCGCAACCTGTAAGTCCGCGCCAAGAGAGCCTCAAGTGACCTTACTTTGGCAAAATCAACCAAGACAACCAAATACAAGCCTCAAGTAATTTACAGCTCAGAGCCTCACACCCAACCTGGCGCCGCTTGAGGGGAACCCAGCATCAACCGGTCCACGCCTCTCTCTGACGTCACACAAGGCGCCCGGAAGTGGCCTTAGGGTTTGTACGACAGCTGGCTGCGTCGAGTTGGCCGTTGCTTTACAGTTGCTGGGATGCGGCGAGACGGGGAACCGCTGGGGCCAAGATCATGCTTGACGGAGAGCAGTTTCGTGGGCAGCAGAGGCCGCTAGGAATGGGATGAAAGAAGCGGGGCAGATGCAAAATCTGGAGAGCGCGGGGGCGGTGCAGTCAGTCAGCACCCAGACTGGAAGTATGACGGGTGAGTGCCGGGGACCCCAGCCTTTCGCTCTGCCTTGTGCGTCTCCCGCCGTTTAACTTCGGGTTCCCTGTCTGCCCATTCTCGCCTGCTCTACTGCTCCTGGCTGTCTCATCCCCGCCCTGGGCGCATCCTCGTCTCTGCCCCGGGACCCCTCGGTCCAGCCACGTAGGTGTATGCGGTTTCGGGCTTGTTGTTCCCTTTATTTTTCCTCCCCGAACCCAAAGCTGGGATCTGGGAGAATTGACGAGCCTGAAGGAATCCCCCAACCTGCGCTGTTTCCTAGATTTCCAAATTAAACGCATGCGGCACTTTCCTATATTTCAATTTCTTTACCCTCGAAGGTCACCGCATTTTTACTGCAGTATTCTAGTCACCCTTGAATACATAACTCAGCACAGCCTCTCGAAAAGCTTGCTTCAGGACGACGTTAGGTTCGAAGACTTTCCTTAACTTCCTTTAGATGGTTCCCATAGCTACGTTTATCTGTCGAAGCAATCCTTTACTGCCGGTAGAGGGCTGAAGAAAGAGCGCCCAAGTTTGAAAAGTGCCGCAGAAGGTCGCCGCAAGTGAGGTTAAAGCCGGCCTTCTAGGAAATAACAATTTTTTTTGTCTGATCCTTTTCACTTAGCGTCCCGCTAAGGCGGCAGCACCCACGTGGACTTGAGCTAAGACGTACCTGTCAAATTTTAAAATATTTACCCTCTTTTGTAGGTCAAATACCAAGGCTCTCTAAAGTCAATCTTTTCACTCTGCTCAGTCTCTGGATGGAGCTCTTCCCAGCCGTAGAAACCCAAAGGCAAAAATCTGAGGTATAATTTGTTTTCTCAGTTTTTCCCCTTAGGTATAAAATTGGTTTTATTCCATTTCTGTCACACTGAAAAAACAAACTCAACAAATCTTAAGATTTGAAAAATACCTTTAAGATTTAGTGTGATATCTGTAACTCAGAGCTGCAATAGAACAGTTACTATAGTAAGAATAATTATTTAAAAGCCAATGTACTGGAAATGTATCCTACATCCTTTCTTCCTACCACCCTTAGGGTGACAAGGTGCTGCACATCTTTTTCATCCCTTCTTGGAGTGGCATTTTGGATTGAAAGTTTAGAGTTCCATCATTAACATTTGGGAAACCAAAGGTTATATTATGGAAAATAATGTTTAATTTAAATGCTTAAGCATTTAAGATATTTTTCTTAAAAAAGGACAGATGGGGAAATAATACCCATTGCTTCTGATTATTCTGACCACTGTTAACATTTTGGTACTGATTTTTTTTTTTTTTTTTTAAGCATTTACTAAGTCAAGAGACTACCTACATTTGGAAAGACTGGGAAGAGGGAGAGCATTTGAGGTTTATGTGAGAGGCATGGGAGGAGGGAGGAGACTGAATATGAACTTGAGAAGGTGATAGACATCAGATCATAAAAAGCATTGTATGTTTTAGAAGGAGTTTAGATTTTTAGTCTGTAAGGATTGGGATGACATTATCAGGGAGTGAGAGAATTCACTTGGCCGTGATAAAATGATGCCTCTTAAAGTATTTACTCCCCCACTTTTTATGTGAAATACTTTATAAACAGTAAGATGTTATTTAAAATGTTAGGTATAGTTTTTCCTCATTTCTCAACACCCCTCTACTCCTATACTGGTTCCACATTTTTTTCATGGCATTGAAAAAGCTTTTCATTTTCTCCAGTGGAATTTAAAGTTCTTTTATTTCTAATTCTTACTAGCTTAGTATTATTTTGGGTGAGTAGATTTCCAAGCTGTGGGGGTTTTTGTTTGTTTTATTATTTTTTTGCAGATAAAATTTGTCTTGAAGAAGAGACACATTAGAAGCAAATGTTGAGATATTCACAACTTTAATAAGCTGGGCTTGTGGAAAAAATGGGCTCATTGGAGATGGAGTATTAATTTTGAATTTTTTAAGTATCCAGATTTGATTTCATTTTAATGGTTAGTTCATATAAAGGAGCTCTGGTCGTGCAGTGGTTAAGACATTTGGCTCTAACTAAAAGGTCAGTGGTTCGAACCCACCAGCCTGTATGCAGAAGAAAGAGAGGCAATCTGCTTCTGTAAAGATTTACAGCCTTAGAAACCCTATGGGGTTGCTATGAGTCAGAATCAACTTGATGGCAGTGAGTTTGGCTTTGGAATTTTATCTATAAACTGAGACTACAGTGTGTGCTTTTTTTAGACAGACAGGCACAAGATGATAAAAGTTCTGTTAGGAATGAAGTCATGGCCAACTAATTCCTGAACTTTGTTTGGACACTAGACGACATGTAGCATTGGGAAAGTCAACTGCGAAGGAACTGTTTCAAGTGCTGAGGAGCAAGGATATCTCCTTGAGGACTAAGGTGCGCCTGACACAAGCCATGATATTTCCAATCGCCTGGTATGCATGTGAGAGCTGGACAATGAATAAGGAAGACCAAAGAAGAGTTGATGTTTTTGAGTTGTGGTGCTGGCGGAGAATGCTGAAAGTACCATGGACTGCTAAAAGAACTAACAGATGTGTCCTGGAGGAAGTGCAGCCAGAATGCTCCTTGGAAGCAAGAATGGCCAGACTTCGTCTCACCTATTTTGGTCATGTTGTAAGAAGGGACCATTCCCTGGAGAAGGATGTCATGCTTGGTAGGGTGGAGGGTCGACGAAAGAGGGGGAGGCCTTCAACGAGATGGATTGATATGTTGGCTGCGATGACGGGATCAAGTATAGCAGGGATTGTGGGGCTGGTGCGGGATCGGGCAGTGTTTTCGTTCTGCTGTGCATGGGGTCGCTATGAGTCGGAAATGACTCCACGGCACTTAACAACAACAACAACAACAACTACTGTTTCTTATTTTATAGAGAAAACTACGTAGCCCGAGGAAGTAACTGAGATAAGGCTTTCAGTTAGCATTTTTATAAAAATAATGCCAAGTTGATTTCAGAGTTATAAAACTACATACTAACAAAAAATTGTACATAACTTTATAACTTGTTTAACAGAAGGTCAGGTTTATGACTCCATGTTTTCCCTGAGTGACTCTGATTTCCTGACATCATGCGCTTTCCTCTGGCAGCCACCAAGGAAGTTTTATTAAAACAAGGAAGTTTTACTAAAGCAATCAGTATTTTTTTTTTTTTAAGTTGAAATGTCTTATTTGGACTCTTATTGAGAAATCTCCTGACTCATGCCCATGTCTATCTAGGTAAGAGTTTTAAATTGAAAAGTTATGGCAGACATAGAAATGAGTACAAAAGGTAAGAAAACAAATCTATGTTTTGGCAGTGCTGGCTGACCTGGAAATAACAGTTGGTGCATGTGAGAAGGAGCTCTGCTGGAGTAGTGGTTAAGGAATTTGGCTGCTAACCCAAAGGTCAGTGGTTCAAATCCACCAGCTGCTATGTGGAAGAAAGATGGGGCAGTCTGCTTCCATAATGATTTATATAGTCTTGGAAAGCCAATGGAATCAACTTGATGGCAATGAATTTGGCACATATGAAAGGTTATCTCTCATACCCCTGTCGAGGAGTTTGCCTTACTTACTGTTCTCTGCCTTAGTGTCTTTGTAGCTGTACTTCCACACCTATGTCAGATAGGGCAGGGCTATCAGCCACAGTCTCAGGTAGGCCTGCACCTCTATTCCTTACTCTCAGGCCTTGAGACTCGGACACTTGGCCTGGGGTATGGATCCTCAGGATTACTTTAGGATTGTTCCATATTGCGTATGGATCAAATAGGCCTCTGAGGGTTAGCTTGGTAACTTGACTGTCATTTTTAACATTGTTTATATGAGAAAATATGTTTTAAATTCCAAAAATACCATATCTACCAAGTTTAGGACTTAATTATTTGTAGGTTGTCAGTAACTTGTGTATCTCAATAGCACAAGTGGATGACAGTTTCATTAGTTCTACTGATGTCAGGACCATTGCAGTGAAGTCACACCAATCATTGTGTGGGAGAAGAACACAGAATGAAAGGGAGTGTATTGTATTCTACTTTTATGGTAGACTATTATTACAGACATTATTGAAATTGAAAAAAGACTTAACCTACTACGTTACCTGGCACATTTATTTATGCCTCCTCCTGCCCCTGGGTTCCATTTTTCTACTACTAAATATACATGTAAATTTGCAGGTAGTTTTAGTCATAGAAGAAATACAATTTTGTATTTGGCTTTTTCTATACTACCATAGAATTTTCATGTTAATAATTTTTAATTATACAATAGGAATACCTCTGGATTTTATATATATATGCTACCATTGTGTTTATCAGGAGCTCTTGTGGATTACTACCTAAGGCATTTGACTGCCAGCCAGAAGATTGGAGGTTCAAATGACCAGCCACTCTGCAGAAGGAAGATTGGGCAATCTAGTTCTGTAAAGATTGACCACCTCGGAAACCCAAAGGGGGTTGCTACGAGTCAGAATTGACTCGATGGCAGTGAGTTTGGTTTTTGGTTTTTATCCTTATCCTTATCCTATAAGAAACTCTGGTGGCATAGTGCCTAAGGCATTGTCTGCTAACCAGAAGGCTGGCAGTTCAAACCCACCAGCCATTCCTTGGAAGAAAGGTTGGGTGATCTACTTCTGTAGTGATACCATCTTGGAAACCCAAGGAGGGGTTGCTATGAGTTGAATCCGACTCAACAGCAGTGAGTTTTGTTAGTATTATGTTTATACTTTGGGAATGTTAAAGTCCTTAAAATGATACCTTTTTTGTGCCTGATACTTCTTTACCATTTTCTATAGTATAGTTTTTCCAGCATTAATTGTACATAATATTCATAGGGTCCAGCTGGATCTTTTCCCTATGAAGAAGAAAAATGTTCTTTAAGCTATAGTAATACGGTTTTTCTTTTTTTGGGGGGAGGGATTTGGGTGAAAGTTTACAGAGCAAATTCACTTTCCATACAGCAGTTCACACACACGTTGTCTCATGAAGTTGGCTGCAATTTACCCCAATGCAACAGCTCCCTCCCACTTCCTCCCAATAGTTACCTCTTCCCTCTGTCCATCCCTTCATGCACTCCTGCCCCCGAGCTATCTCCCTGTGCATACATAGCCCATCTTTCTCCCATGATTGTTCTCTCCAAAGAGTGTATCTACCTCAGGTGAATGTTCAACTCATATGCCTGTTTTTTGTTTGGCTGGAAGCCATAGGTGTGGATTCAATTCCAGACCTGAAGGGCAGCTAGGAGCCATAGTCTCAGTGGTTCCACCAGCCTTTATCAGACCAGCAAACCTGGTCTTTTTTTTCCCAAATGATTTTGAGTTTTGTTCCACATTGTTCTTGCTCTCTATCCAGAATCTCCTACATAGATCCCACTCCGAGTGGTTGATATTGGTAGCTGGGCACCATGTAGTTTTTCTGGTCTCATAGTCGTATAAGCTGAGGATCACATGGTGTACCAGTTGCGAGGACTAATTGTTTCCATGAATCTTTGGTTTTCTTCATTCTTCTTTGCTCTGGATGAGGAGAGACCCATCTTTGCATCTAGATGGCTGGTTGCAAGCTTTTAAGATTCCAATCGCTACTCGCCAAAGTAGGAGGTGGAACAATGTTTTGTGTACTGTGTTATGCCAATTGAGCTTGATGTCCCCTGCAACTATGGTCCTGAGCCCACAGGTTCAAATACTTGCTCCCTCTGGGTCACCAAGAAGTGACTTAAGCTGTAGTAATATGTTTTAATTAAAAGTCTTTATTCTGCTTTTGCTATATAAAATTAAGTCACAGAAACTTTCAGGATGCAGTTTGACTTGTACTTATTTTGGAAATTTTGTTTTTGACACTTTGTCAGTGTTTTGTTTTTTAAAATATTTTTATAGGTTACTAAAGTAATGCATTTACTATTTATAAAATGGACAGGAAAACTCGTAATTCCATCACCACAGACTGTTGACATTTTTGTATTTAATCCAATATTTTTTTCTATTTCTTTTACTTATTTGAGATTACTTAGTCTCTGGTGGTGTAGTGCCTAGGGCATTTGACTGCTAACCAGAAGGCTGGCAGTTCAGACTCACCAGCACTCCTCAGAAGGAAGACTGGACAATCTACTTCTTTAGAGATACCACTTCAGAAACCCAAGGAGGAGTTACTATGAGTTGAAATTGACTCAACAGCAGTGAGTTTGTTTGTTTGTTTTTAATAGTTCTAAACCATACTATTTTCATTTAACATAGGAAATGCTTTAGCTATAATGTTAGTACTAAAATTGGAAAGGTCACTTAATCTAATGGTTTAAAAACAACCAGTGGTTTTGTAGCTATGCTGCCTGGCTTGAAATCCCAACCCTGTCTTTCATACTAGTTGTATAACTTAAGTTACATTACCTCTTTGTGTCAGCTTCCTTATCTGTAAAATCGAATGTCATTAATACATACTACATGGGACTTGTATGAGATTTTTAGGAGAATTAATATTTGTAAAGTACTTAGAATAGTGCTTGGCACATGCTATGTACTGTATGTGTCTTTGTTATTATCATTGTAATAATTATATGACAGTCCATTATATGGCTATGTTATATCTAAACCTGTTGCCATCCAGTTGATTCCCATTCATAACGACCCTTTAGGACAGAGTAGAACTGCCCTATAGGGTTTCTAAAACTGTAATGTTTACAGAAGTAGACTGCCACATCTTTCTCCTGTGGAGTGACTGGATTCAAACTACCAACCTTTCATTTATCATCTTAACATTTAAGCACTGCACCACCAAAGCTCCTTGTACCATATCTATTCCTTTATTAATAGATATTTAATATTTAATATTTGTCAGTTTTAGAGTATTATTAACTTACAACCAGCTGACAATTGACACCTGAGTTTTTCAGTGCTGACAATTATTTATATTGTGTGGGTATTTTAAGGATTGTTCAACAAAGTATATATTAAGTATAAAGACTAATACTTTCTAAGAATTCAGTTCAAAGCTAGATAAATGAGTGGAAAGAAAGGCATTATTTATTAGCAGAGTATTTACAGAACTTCTGGGAAAGCACACGGAATTAAAAATTTTTGTGTAGAAATCAAGCATTGTGGAAGTAGCTGTTATGTTAAAATATTTCTCCTATTGGTTCATAGTCTTCATTTTAGTTTAAGTTAAACTCACTGCCATTGAGTCTGACCCTTTAGAGCAGAGTACAACTGCCCCATGTGGTTTCTAAGGCTGTAAATCTTTAGAGAAGCAGACTGTCTCATCTTTCTCTAGCAGACAGGCTAGTGGATTTGAACCACCAACCTTTTGGTTAGCAGGCACATGCTTTAACCACTATGCCACCAGAGCTCCCTAGTTTAAGTTAAACTTATCTAAATTACCTTACTGTTACTTTAAGTATAAGAATAACTGTATTGTTCTCTCATTTATCTCTGAATTTCTCATTTTCCTCTTTCCCAACTGTTCCCATATGTTCTCTGATACCTTATTTTCATGCTAAAGAACCTTACTGTACTTTTTCAGAACAGCAACGATGTAGCAAAGTGGTTTAGGCTTAGATCCTGGCTTATTCATTTTTTAGCCATGTGGTTGTGTTATTTAATCTCAGCCACAATTTCCTGTTTGTGAAATGAAACAATAGTAGTGGAACAATGGTAGTGGAAACCCACTGCTATTGAGTTGATACCGACTCATAGCAGCACTATAGGACAGAGTAGAACTGCCCAGAGTTTACAACGCTATAAATCTTTATGGAAGCAGACTGCCTCATTTTCTTCCTTGGAGCAGCTGGTGGAGTCAAACCGCTGTCCTTTTGGTTAGCAGCCAAATGCTTTAACCACCATGCCACCAAAGCTCCTGGGAACTGTTGTTGTTAGGTGCTCTTGAGTTGGCTCCGACTCATAGCGGCCTGACGTACAACAGAATGAGACACTGCCCAGTCCAGTACCCATTGTTGCACACTATGTCAGTGCATCTCGTTGAGGGCCTTCCCCTTTTTCATTGACCCTCCACTTTACCAAACATGTTATCCTTCTCCAGGGAATGGTCCTTTCTGACAGCATGACCAAAGTAGGTAAGACAAAGTCTGGCCATTCTCACTTCCAAGGAGCACTCTGGCTGGACTTCTTCCAGGACAGATTTGTTAGTTCTGTCAGTCTGTGGTACTTTCGGTATTCTTTGCCAACACCACAACTCAAACACATCAATTCTTCCTTGGTCTTCCTTTATAAAGTTGTGAGAATTAAATGAGAAAATTTAGGGCCCAGTACATGGTAAACATTCAATGAACGGGAAGTTCTGTAATTGTTATCACTTATATAATTGTCACGACTACTACCCACATTTGGTTACTCTCTACTTTCTGTTCTGCTTGCACAGAAACCTCATCACTAGGACCTAATTTTTCTTGGGTCTCTCCTTTTCTAGTATCCAGTACCTGTTTTGTAACACTAAGAAGTCAGCATTGACCAGGTTTCCCATTGCCACTTTCAAAATTTGACCAATTTATAAATAATCCTATTTACTTTGGGGCTCACAAAATTCTATTTTATCACCCTTAACCCTTCCCTGTCTTAATCATCTACTGACTTCTTAGTCACTTTCCTGGGTTCAGAAACCACAGCTTTATAAGGGCTAGATCTTGAATATGGTTGGCATATAGCAAGGGCTCTATGCTTATTTTTTTACTTAATAAATGAAGGACTTTGGCCCCTGGCTCAAAGCTTTCTTACTACTTCAAGTTTCATTTTTAGAGGACACTTATGGATATTCCTGTGCTTTTACTGCTCTAACAAATTACAGTTGACCCTCATTATTTGTGGATTCTAGATTCCATAATTCATCTGTTTGCTAAAATACTCCATCGGTGTTTGTTTGCACAGTCATTGGTACACATGCATGCAAGAGCTGCAGAAAATTCCCGGCTGATTTGAAGAAAACCCCAAACACAATCCCAGTGCCATTAAGTCTATTCCAACTCATAACAACCCTACGGGACAGAGTGTAACTGTAGGGTTTCCAAGACTTTAAATATTTAGGGAAGCAAACTGCCATTTCTTTCTCCCTTAGAGCTGGTGGATTTGAACCACTGACCATTCATTTGCTTAGCAGCCTTCCACTTTAACCAGTGTGCCATCAGGACAGTGAGGTTGAAGAGGGCCTTACTAATTCAGTGTTTGTGGGGACTGTGTAGCATATTATTACTGTGAATAATAAGAATTGTACAATAAACTTGGTGGCTTAAAAGAACACAGATTTATTATCTTAACAGTTCTAGAAATAAGAAGTCCAAAGTGGGTTTCACTGGGGCAAAATCAGGGTGTCGGCAAGACTGTGTTCTTTGTGGAGGCACTAGGGAAGAATCCATTTTCTTGCCTTTTCCAGCTTCTAGAAACTACCCATTTCCTTGACTCGTAGATCCCTTCCATCTTCAAAGCCAGCAAGGACTGCTTGAGTCCTCCTCACACTGTACCACTGTCATTGACTCTCCCGCCCACATCTGTCACTTCCAAAGGCCCTAGTGATTATATTGGGGCACCTCTGAATAATCTAGTATAATGTCTTTATTGTTAAGGTCAAGTTATTAGCAGCCTTAATTTCACTTGCAACCTTAATTCCCTCTCACCAAGTAATATATTAACAGGTTCCAAGGATTATGATGGGGACATTTTTGATAGGCATTATTCCACCTACTTCAATCCATATTTCATGTCTTTCTACATAAATCCTTCATCTTAATTCCAGTTGATTTATCTCTGTTCCACTTTAGTTACTTAGAGCCATGGCCAAACTCATTGCTTAAACTGCTCCAACTATGAAATCTTAAACTACAGAATTTTATGTTCTGACCGCAATTTCCAATCCTATTTCTTGGGCAGGTTTGTAGAAGCCAGATTATAAAGGCCTTATTTACTAGGTTTAGTAGACCAACTTGAACCTGAACAAAGTTGGAAGTCAGTGGAGGATTTCATCAGGAGAAAAAAAATATGTCCAAAAGTCAAGGAAACATTTTTACATTTTAATGTAAAAATAGAATTAATCATATGTCTCAGGTACTAATCTTCTTTTTTTTTTTTTTTCTTTTAATCTGATTTTAATCAGCAAAAGGAAGAGGGAAAGCATGAATCCTTAGCAGGTAATGAAGACATGGCCAGAGTACCTACTGACAAAAAACAGGTGAATTTTTATGATTTAAGAGAAAGAAAGCTGTGTTCATAGTAACAAAACAAAAGGAATGGTATAAACTATAAAAGTTCCCTATTCTGAGACGCCAAGGTAAACTGACATGATATAGTCCATGAAGACAGTGTTCTACCCCTACTGTGATGAGTAGTGACTAACTCTTGAAAGTTTGTAGTAGCCATCTAAGGTGCAACTATTGGTCTTTCCCTATCTGGAACAAAGAAAAATGAAGAAAATTAAACATGCAAGGCAACAGCCTCTGTGACCCTGAGACAAGAAAACATAGATGGTGCCTGGCTACTCTGAAAGGGATCACAATAGGAGGTCCTGGATAGAATAAGAGAAAAATGAGAAACAAAACTCAAAATCAGAAAAATGACTAGACTTACTGGTCTGAAGAAAACTGGGAATTCCTGAGACCATGGTCCTTAGACACCTTTCAAGGTGGGAAATGAACTCACCCTGTGGCTCCACTTTAAGCCAAACACTAGGTCTGTAAGCTGAACAGTAATAATAGAGAAGTACACACTCCTTAGAACAGTCAACTGTAAAAGATCAAAACGGTATACCATTTGCCCAGGAATAAAGCTCAGATGGCAGGAAGGGCTGGAAAAGAAGGATGAATGGGAACAGGAAACACAGGAAATAGGAAGAGTGCTATTACATTGTGGAGATTATAATCAATGTCACAAGACAAAATGTGTATAAATTGTTGAATGGAAAACCAGTTTGCTCTAAACTTTCACCTAAATCA
>NW_006921744.1:1150803-1152688 GCF_000298275.1 Orycteropus afer afer | reverse complement strand
TCTTACGTTTTTTTTAAAAAAATTTTTATTTTAACACCTTCCCTTATTAATTCATATGGATGTGTTGGTTCTCTGATGCTCCTACACATCCTGCTGGGTATACCAAGAATACAAGGCCTTGCCTGCATGTTACCTAGGCCTTTTCTCAAAGTTGTGTTTGCAGTGAGCAACTTTGAGGGACGAGACAATATCTTCCTTCAGGACAAGTAGCAAGTTTGTTTACTGCCCATTATAAAACAGCAGAATTCCAAGTTTGGTGCTCTTCTACTGTAATACAACCCACTGGGTGACATGATGCTCATACTGTTTGCTGTGCTGTGAGTAATAAAGTCCTTTGCCTCTGACCAGAATTCTTATATCTTCTATCAGCATCCATGAGCAGTAAGAGACTTATTAACTTGTAAGTAGGGTCAGATGGAATTCACAGGAATCAAATTGACTACATTTGTGGAAAGAGAAAATGAAAAAATTCTGTATCATAAGTGAGAATAAGACTAGGGGCCTACTGTAGAATAGAATATCAGCTCTTCATTTGCAAGTTCAAATTGAAGCTCAGGAAAATTGAAATAAATTCACAACAGCCAGAGTACAGCCTTGAGTATATCCCACTTGAATTTAGAGACCATCTCAAGAATAGATTTGAGGCATTGAACATTAATGATGAAGACCAGATAAGTTCTGGGATGATATCAAGGATATTATACATGAAGAAACCAAAAGGTCATTAAAAAGATAAGAAAAGACCATAATATATATCAGATAAGACTGAAACTTGCTCTTAAACATACAGTAGCTACAGTGCATGTAAGGAATGATGACGTAAAAGAGCTCAACAGAAGATTTCAAAAGGTGGCTCCAGAAGACAAGTATACAATGAAATGTGCAAAGGCGTTGAGTTAGAAAACTAAAAGGGAAGAACAAAATCAGCATTTCTGAAGCTGAAAGCACTAAAGAAAAAAATCAAAGCCTCAAGTTGCAATATTGAGGAAGTTCTAGCAAGATGGCGGATTAGGCAGAAAGACTGCACAGACAGACCCTTCTTCAACAAAGAAAAGGGAAACCAATTAACACAGACACAGAAGATAATCTTGAACCCCTGAGCCTTGAATGGGAGGATATAGAAGTGAACTAAACCCCAACTAGCAGAAGAATTTGCGTGAAAATACCGAAAAAGGAGACATAGGGAGCTGCGGTTTGGCAGCAATCCTGAGCAATCCTGATGACACAGACAGCTTGGAGATTCCCAAGTGGTGGTAGGACCTAAGAATTAACCTAAAAATCAGCCCTGCTAGCCAGGGACTGCACAGAGGACTGCTCTGGTGGCTGGGGAATAAACGGAGAAGGTGAAGAGAAAGGTGAGCTGAGCTGTGGGCTTTTGCCGGTCCTGAGGGTGCCGCCATTTTGAATGTTTAAAAGCGGCTCGACTATTTTGGATATTTAAAGAGACAGCGTGCTCTCAGATTCCTGGGGCTTAAGAACACATTCAGCTTTCCAGCAACCCCAAGGACACTCTGGACCTGCAAGATTGAAAAGGTACCACATTCCTCTTGTTACTCTTATACTCCACACCCACTTGGTGAACGGAGGTGCAGCCATCCCTCACTCCCACCTACTTTCTGGGACCTCAGGAACTCCATCACAGTCTGTGTGCTCAGACGGAGCCTGGGTGCCCTGCCGTGTCCTCCACCGATTTTTTTTTCTCTCTCTTTTTTTCTTTTCACTTTCTTTTTTTCCGGTGATTAGTTTGTTTGTATCTGTCTGTTTTAAAACAACTATTATTATTAATACTTTTGTCCTTTTTACTATTATTCTTAATCTTCCCCTCCCAGGTCCTAGTTTTCAGCATTTTTTCTTTTCCCTATTCCTGGCTGAATTTTTTTTTTTT
>NW_006921744.1:1147437-1149943 GCF_000298275.1 Orycteropus afer afer | reverse complement strand
CAACCCATCAATATGCTGCCTACAAGAGACATACCTTAGAGATAAAGACAAAAATAGACTAAAAATCAAAGGTTGGAAAAAGATATATCAAGTAAATGGCAACTGTAAGAGAGCAGGAGTGGCAATATTAATTTCTGATCAAATTGACTTTAAGACAAAAATCACCATACGAGACAAGGAAGAACTGTGTTCAGATAAACAGCTAAACAAAACTTTTATTAGTATATCAAGTATAAGTCATGACATAATCATTAGATGTTACAACTAATATATTATTTATTATCTTTTATTTTAATGTAGGTGAAAAGAACTGGTCTTGTGGTGGTGAAAAACATGAAAATTGTTGGTCTCCATTGTTCTAGTGAAGATTTACATGCTGGGCAAATTGCTCTTATTAAACATGGATCAAGGCTGAAAAACTGTGATCTTTATTTTTCCAGAAAGCCATGTTCTGCTTGTTTGAAAATGACTGTAAATGGTAAGTGTGGATAAGACTTTGTTGGGAATTAATAGCATTTGTCTGAGAACAATTAGTAGGAACAAATTGCCTAAATGCCACAGAGATCATTTAGAAATATAGATACATGTCTAAAGACAGTTTGATATACTGTCAGGGGAAGAGTCAGAAAACATGGATTCCAGTGTTAGCTCTGTCACTAACTAGTTAAGTGACCTCATGTGTACTTGTAGATTAATGCTAGCTGCTATAACAAATAAACTCTAAAATTTAGTGGCTTAATTTACTAGACATTTCTTTATCACCATGGAATAGTCCAGTGCTGATGTTGCTGAATAGTAAGCACCTTTTCTCCATGATTCTTGGGCTTAGGCGTCTTCTGTCTCATTGCTATTGTCATCCCCTAGGGCCTTGACTTCTATGCCTCCAAGGCAGACCAAGAAAAGGAGCATAGAGAAGGCACATCTGCTACTTAAAAACTCTGGCCTGGAAGGGACATACATCATTTCTGTTCATATCCATTGTGGGAGCCCTTGTCCCTGTCTGAGTAACTGTCTCCCAACGACTGCTGTCCCTCAGTGACTATTATATGGGTGTTAAATAAATGTCTACCCTTTGGAAGGAAGAATACACATTTTCAATGTATAGCTATTCTGTTTTTTTCTCAGGTGAGTGTGTAGACCATTCTTTCATTTAAGATTAACATACTGACTAATATCAAGTGAGTGATCCAGGCTGGAACATATAGGAGCCCAAAAGAGGTGTTGTGGTCCCTGCAAGTTGGCATTGTTATGAAAGACTAGTGCTTATGCTGGATTTTGATGGGTTGGATCTAGAGGAGGAAGAACGTTCTAGTCATGGGGAAAACCACGTGTGGAGTTACTAAGTTGTAAGAAGCAAGTTTCTCTAGAGGTCAATATTTGAAGTGTAAGAATATTCTGGAGAATAATGGAAGACAAATTATAATGATAAGTGGAGCACTGTGAAAACTATGGGCTTTGGGCTTTATCTTGTAGATCAAAGTTCCTAGACCTGTTGTGAGGAAGAGCTGATTTTATTTTATGTCAAATTCTTAAGAGTAAGATCAAATTTGTGACAATGGCAGTATCCTTGAGTTACAAATGGAAGAAATTACAGTAGAAATCGCCATGTGGTTAGAAGCCTTCTGGATTGCGATGAGTACTTCAAGTGGACATCTTTGATCATTAGATACTAAAATGTCTCCATTGTGGTTTTCAGTGGAGCTGGTAGGTGTGGGAGTAGTGGTGACATTTTGTTTCTCCTTTTCCCAATTCCCAAGTGGGCATTCATTTTTTTACGTGTTTCCAACAGAGTTATAATTCCTATTATGGATAATTTGGGGCCATTGAAGATTTAACCAGGGGCAATAGGGAACATGATTAAAATTTTTTGTTGTTACTGAATTGGAGCAGAGAGAGATTAGAGGCTGCAGGTTTGATTGGTAGAATATTACGTCAGCCAGGGTATAAAATAGAATTCAGAAAATAAAGAAATATATTGTATTTCTATATATAATACAGAAAAAAAAAGGAAAATGACAGAACCAAACTATTTCGGAAACCCAAGGAGGGGTTGCTATGAGTTGAATCGACTCAACAGCAGTGAGTTTAATCTATTCTAGACTCAAGGGAGACGAGTGAATGAAAATATAGTTGGCTGTGCTTTGTGCTGAGCTGTCTGTGCTAAAAGCACTTATCGTCGAGGAACCAAGAATTAAACAGAAAAATAAAGGAATGCAGGCAGCTCAACTACTGTTTTTGAGTTCAGACATTGAAATCTGGCAGAAGAGATAATGAAGTATGATGGTGGAAAATCAGGAAGGGCCTACAATGAAAATGCTTTTGTGTTAGTGTTAGGAAACAACCACAAATAAATAATTGCTATGCTAGCTTAGGTTTATACAGTGAACCTGTGAGAGCTGGAACTCAGTGGGACTCTTTGTTTTTCTGGTTCTTTTTTTTTTTTTTTATTAGGATTTGGGTGAAGATTTACAGAGTAAATTCACTTTTCATACAGCAGTTCACATAT
>NW_006921744.1:1118920-1142492 GCF_000298275.1 Orycteropus afer afer | reverse complement strand
CTAGTTGGGGTTTAGTCCAAATCTGCATCCTTTCCTTCAAGGCTCAGGGGTCCAAGATTATCTTCTGTGTCTGTGTTAATTGGTTTCCCTTTCCTTTGTTGAAGAGGGTCTGTGCAATCCTTCTGCCTAGTCCGCCATCTTGCCCCGCCTCCCCGTTTTTCTGGTTCTTGCAAGTTTTCCACATTTGGTAGAGTGCAATCTTACCACTTTTCTGTTGTTCATTTTAGTGGAAAGTATTTGCATTTACCTTCTCCAACAGGTGTCTGCCTGGTTTTCACAGGTTTTACTGTATATTATTTATTATCTTGGGAGGAGGCATTGTTTAATCCCATGATATAGTTAAATTACTTTACTTACAATTACTATTTCAGTTACAAAATAGGTATTTCTGGCACAGTAGTTCCTGAAGTATAATCTGTGGACCCCTGATGGTCCATGAGGTTGAAACTGTTATCATAATAATGCTATATTCTCACCAATGGCCCCAAAATGATGATGAGTAAAACCATTGGTATGGATTCAAACCATAACCATAGTTTGAATCAAGGCAATGGCACCAAAATGCTCTCTAGCAATCATTGCACTCTTCACTGCCAGTTTTCACCTAAGAATGTTCTTGATGAAACAGTAAAAATCATGAATTTTGTTAAATTCCAACCTTTGAGTACATATCTTTTTAATATTCTGGGTGAGGAAATAGAAGGTGTGTGTAAAGCTCTTGCTACAAAAATCCAAGTGTGATAGTTTCCTTAGGGAAAAACACTTCACAGAATTATTTGAGGTGCGAACTGAATTGACCACTTTTATTTTTTGGAACATTGTGAACTGACAAACTATGATTATTTAGATTTGGATATTTGGCAGACATTTTCTAAAAAGTGAATGAAGTGAACTTGTCACTTTAAGGAAAACAACTGACAGTATTTGTTGCTAATGATAAAATTTGAGCTTTCGAGTGAAAATGAGAATTTTGGAAAGCTTGTATCTACCATTATGAGCTTGATAACTTCTCACTATTTCCAAGTTTCTTGTGATGAGAGTGACAGTGATATTAATGAAGGTGACTTTTTTTTTTTTTTTTTTTTTTTTAGTATTGTAAGATCAGTAAACCAGTATTTTCTAAATGGCCAGTGCACAGTGTTAGAAAATCACATGGGTGAAGAGCCCATCAGAGTGCAGATAGACCAGTGAATTTTAATGTCATATGTAAAAAGTGCATTGATATGTTTTCAGATTCCACTTTGCAACTAACTTTTAAGAAAATATACCTTGTTGAATTTTGTGTAGAGTTAGAGAAGAATATTCACAATTATCTGCAATGGCTATGAAAATTCTCCTTTTTCAACTACATATCTGTATGAGACTGAATATTTTTTTATATACGTCAATGAAAACAATGTGCTATAAAATATTGAAAGTAGAAGCAGATTTGAGAATGCAGCTGTCTTCTATTTAGTCAGATTAAACAGCTTTATAAAATACATTCAGATGTCTTTCTTCTCACTAATTTATTGAGTTCTTTTGGAAAATATAGTTATTTTCCTAAATTTATGTTAATGTGCAATAAATTCTTTATTGCTAATGAATAAACAGATATTTTCAAAAATTTTAAAAATTATTTAGTACAGTAAATATCAATAGATATCCACATAAACACAAGTTTGGGGTCCTCAGTAATTGTAAGAGTATAAAGAGGTCTTGAGACCAAACAACCTGAGGACCTCTGTAGCACTGGCCACTGGTACACGAATGCTTATCTAAAGGTTGTTTCTACCCTGTTGTCCTTGGATCAGGATTACTAGGAGCAACCAAGATGCTTAGACAGATAAAAGATTTACCATCCCTTCTGGTTAGGAAATGAATTGTGAGAATTCCAGCAGAGGGAAGGTGAAATGCAGCCAGAGGAGACATTCTTACACAATTGACCCTTGAGCAGTGCGACTGGTAGGAGTACCTACTCTGCTCCCCCTGCAGTCAAAAGTACACTGTTTAACTTTTGACTCCCAGAAACAATGCTAATAGTTTACTGTTGACTGGAAGCCTTACCAATAAACAGTCAATTAATGCAGTTCTTGCCATGCAGTTATTATATTTTCACATGAAGACACTACTAGCACACATAGCCAACAGATAAATTGTTAACTGTATAGCATGATGATTATTTACTTTGTGGATCATCACAAAGGTCTCTTCACATCGTCTTCACGTTGACTAGGCTGAAGAGGAGGTGGAAGAGGAGGGGTTGGTCGTGCTGTCTCTGTTGGCAGAGACTGAAGAGGTGAAGGAGAGGTGGAAGGGGAGGCAAGAGGGGCAGGCACACTCAGTGTAGCTATGAAATACATTGTAATTTCTGTCTGACTCTTGTGCTTTTTCATTTCTCTGAAAGTATTCCTATGTGGTACCAATCCTACCGTTTGCTTTAGTTTCAGTGCCCATATCATAGAAGGGTCCATGTCATAAAAGAAGTCAAAAGCAATCTTGAATAATTGGAGCCTTTCTGCCACATTGTCTGTTGTCAATTTGTTTCTGGCACCGACTGCTTCTTCTTCATCATCTGGTACTGGTTGGGAAGTACTCATCTCCATCAACTCATCTTCTGTTAATTCCTCTGATGTGGTGTCTGTTAGCTCTTAAATTTTCAAAGATCCATATATTGAAAAAAAATCTGTGTATAAATGGACCCATATAGTTTAAACTCCTGTTCAGGGGTCAGCTGTAGTAGCTTTGAGGCCTACAAAATTGTTTTGCTGGGCAAGCCACAGTAAGAGTAAGGAATGGCAGGGAGTTGATAAAAATAAGCATTGATTCAACTCAGACTTTTTAGTTCATTTATTACTTTGAGGAGCACAACACGCTGTGGACCACCTATCTGTTTGCTTCTGGGTACAGTCACAAAAAAAAGAAAAACAAAAACAAAAAAAAACCCTCTTAGCTGAAATTGCGTGAGATACTAGCAAAGGGGTCTTTTTGTTGATAAAATATTCCTTAATTGTGAACATCATTTGGATGCTTACTTATGTATAGTCATTGTTCAATCTCAGATACAAATTAAAATTTTCATGTTTGTTATACAATTTTATTTTCTCTTCTGTAAATTGTTTATATCTTTTTGTATTGAGACTTTATTGTTCTTGTCAATTCATATGTGCTTTTAATGAATTGAAAACTTCTGTGTATATTAAAGATTACTAACCTTCTGTCACATCAACTGAAGAATGTTTAGTTTGTTGTTTTCTCTGGAAGTTTGTGGGCTTTAAAAAAAAAGAATCTTGCTTTCCTCACCTCTACCACCTCATCACATTAAAAAATTTTCCATGTTTTTAATTCTTTGTGAACATTTTTGATAACTCTAATCATATTTTATTATGAGGAGACCAAAAAAAATCAAACTTAACTGCTGTGGGATTGATTCTGACTCATAGCAACCCCTCCTTGGGTTTTCAAGGCAGTAGCTCTACGGAAGTAGATTGCCCAGTCTTCCTTCCAAGGAGTGGCTGGTGGATTTGAACCACCAGCCTTCTGGTTAGTGTCAAAAGCCTTAGGCGCTACATCACCAGAGCACCTATATTGTGGAGAGAGGACTGTAATTTAACTATTCTTCTATTGTGGTTGTTTAGATTTTTTTTTTTCCTACATTTTTACTATTTAAATAATGCTTCACTACACATATGCATGCATGGATTTTTTTTTTTTTTTTTTTTTTCTCTCTCTCTCTATTAGGGAGCTCTGGTGGCATAGTACCTAAGGCATTTGACTGCTAACCAAAAGGCTGGTGGTTCAAACCCACCAGCCACTCCTCAGAAGGAAGATGGGCAATCTACTTCTGTAGAAATACCATCTTGGAAACCCAAGGAGGGGTTGCTATGAGTTGGGATCAACTCGACAGCAGTGAGTTTGGTTTTTTTTTTTATTATTTAGAATAGCTTCCCAAAAGAAGGACAGGAGCATTTTTAATGCATGTTTATTCTACACACAAACAAGATTTAGTCCAGTTATAATTAGACAGTATCAGTTATAGACTTTGATGTTTGTAAAAGCAGCCATTTGATCACTTGGAGGACTGTAATATATAGTCCCAGAGGCCTCGCAAAAGTACTTAGCAAAACCAGTGATTTTGTATGCAGTAAAGATGCCTTCCCATAAGTTCTGTCAAGGTGGCAAACTTCTGTAAAGGACCAGATATTTTAGGCTTTGCAAGCCATGTGATACCTGTCACCACTCTGCTATTTTAGTACAAAAAGAGCCAAATAAAATATGTAAATGAATGGATGTGGCAGTGATCCAATAAGACTTTATTTAGACACAAATTTGAACTTCATATAATGTTCACTTGTCACAAAATATTATGTTGATTTTCTTTTTTTTTCCAATCACTTAAAAATGTCCTTGTTGTTGTTGTTGTTATGTGCTGTTGAGTCGGCCCCGACTCATAGCGACCCCTCCTTGGGTTTCCGAGGCAGTATCACTATGGAAGTAGGATTGCCCAACCTTTCCTTAATCCATGAGCTGTAGAAAAATAGACAATGGCTGAATTTAGTCCATGGGCCATAGTTTGCCAATTCTCAGATGACTTGCTAATAAACATTTATTATATTGGGGCATCTGGATCTGCAGTATGATAGCTTTCTCACAAAAACCCTTCATTTTAGCATGTGTCAAATAATAAACTTTAATATTTTGTGTTTCAGCTGGAGTCAACCGGATTTCATATTGGCCTGCTGATCCAGAAATAAGTTTGCTTACTGAGGCTTCTAGTTCTGAAGATGCAAAGTTAGATGCCAAAGCTGTGGAAAGATTGAAATCCAACAGTCGGGCTCATGTGTGTGTCTTACTTCAGCCTTTGGTATATTACATGGTGCAGTTTGTAGAGGAGACCTCTTACAAATGTGACTTTGTTCAAAAAATAACGAAAACACTGCCGGATGCTAACATTGACTTTTATTCAGAGTGTAAACAAGAAAGAATAAAAGAATATGAAATGTTATTTTTGGTTTCAAATGAAGAAATGCATAAGCAAATACTGATGACTATAGGTTTGGAAAACCTGTGTGAAAATCCATACTTTAGCAATCTAAGGCAAAACATGAAAGACCTTGTTGTACTTTTGGCCACAGTAGCTTCCAGTGTGCCCAACTTTAAACACTTTGGATTTTATTGTAGCAATCCAGGACAGATTAACGAAACTCACAATCAAAGTTTGCCACAAGACATTGCAAGGCACTGCATGGTTCAGGCCAGGTTACTGGCATATCGAACTGGTGAGTTAATATGCTTAGTTCATAAATTGGGGCTGATTGTGTTGTATTTGTCTTATCTATGGTAGAATTCATTTAGATACTCAAGTTTTGCTGTTCATATGATAGAAGTTAGTGAGACCCTTGAGTAGACAGTTCCTTCTTAGAGTAGTTTTAGGATTCCCTGTGGCCTTATATTCAGTAGTACGTTTCTAAGTCAGGGCCTGATTATCTAGGCCCTTCTCCTTTCTGCTGCTTGTTTTTATCATTTCACTGCATATTTAGCCTTCTTATAGAAATGGATCATAGGAGGAAGGAGAGAGGACCAAATCACTGACACCTGTTAACTCTTACATATTTCATAGAAACTTTAAAAATCTTTACAATAAAATATATGAATTCAAAATAAATATAATGTAGAGTCAAAAAGAATGTTCATTATTGAAGATTAGCTCAATTGCTGGTATGTCTTCAATCAGCAAGTTGAGAAATCACTTTACTTACTAAGTTGTGTAAGTATGTATGTGAAAAGAAAATGCTACTTGGAATTTTCTTTATTGTGATAGAGCGTGGCATGTTTTCCAATTAT
Organism: Orycteropus afer afer; assembly: GCF_000298275.1. NCBI lineage: Eukaryota > Metazoa > Chordata > Mammalia > Tubulidentata > Orycteropodidae > Orycteropus > Orycteropus afer. The sequence continues at coordinate 1,136,669 of NW_006921744.1, read as the reverse complement.
GGAACAATATGTTTATATGTGGTAATATCTTTTTGAAGTGGAGTCATGATTAACTTTATAAAATGTAACTTTGAAATGAAAAGAAAAAAAAAGCAGATTAGACAGATGGCTTGGAGAGCGGGCTTATAGTAGGAATTTTGAAAGATCTCAAGAAAGAAGGAGAACAGAAAGAAAATCTTTAGAAAAGTCCATGCAGATGCCTCTGGTCTGCAGTATATTCTAAACAAAGGCCATAGGCTGAGGTAAATTAAGTAGAATGGAGTTTCTCAACTGGTAGCATATCAGAACCACCAAGGCTTTGATCTAGGCTTGTGTTTTTTTAAAAAATTTTGCAAGTTATTCTGATAGTCAGCAAGGTTAATAATCAGTTTAATTCTTAATAAAGAATTTGATCCTACTATAGAAATAAACTATGCCCCCAAACAACTGTATTGTGTAAAAGTCTGACTTAATGTAATTATCTGTTATTATGAGCTGTATATTGGTTTCTTTGACAACACCAATATTATAAAGTATTTTTCTCTAACCCATTCTGGAAGGATGGAAATAGAAATGGGAACAGCTGTTGTAGCTATAATTCACTAATTCCTCTTCTAATTAGAATTCAGTGAGCCCTGCCTATGTTCCTAAGGGAGGGGGAGATGGGAATCTGCTGTTCTTTTACATAAGCTCACTACCTTTTGCTTCTCAGAGGTGAACACTTCATCGTACTCTATGTGATGCAAGTGTTTAAAGTTGCAGTGATGTATAAATATAAGTTTGTATATGTATTTTTTATTAGTCTGTTACTATATAGTTTTTATATTATAAATTTATCCACTGACTATGCTGTTGAGTTTTGTACATAAAGTCATGCTTAGGTACTTGATGGCATTTTAAAAGATTATTCAATATTAATTTGAATCTGATTTTTTGCCTGTAACCCAAACCCCAAGTGGGATGTAACTCTATAGTCATGCACTCCATTGCCCTATAAGCTCTTCCAAGGAAGAGACCATGTCCTAATCATTTTTTAGCATTAAGCTATGTGTGAATGGATAAAAGAAATCTTTCTATATCCAAAGATAATACTTTACAGTCCCTTATCCAAAACTCTTGGGGCCAGTTGAAAAGGAGTTTAGAATTTTTCAGATTTTAACATATTATATATGTTACCAGACATTCCAAGTGGAGCCCAGGGAAGTACCCTTTAAGTGAACAATGTATATGGAGTAAAATGTATGAATAACTAAGGGCTATAAATAATTCATGTCAGATTTTGCAACCAAATAGAGTTGTACCAGATGGTCAAAAAACTTCATGTAATGTATTTCACATAGGGGATTCTGGGCCTGTATTCTTCACTGATGATAAATAGTAACAATTACTGATTGAGCACCTACTATGTATCAGACACTGAGCTAGGCAATTTATGTGTGTATCTCATTTAATAAGAAGGACAATAAGGCAGTTAGATATCCCTGTAATATAGTGTGCTTCTAATGAATGATCCTTTTCACTTCACGTTATTAATTTGCTTTGTCAACTTTATTTATTCTTGGTGGAGAGGTGAAGAAACCATATCATTAAAAAATGTACATATGATTGAAATGAATCCAGAAGTTTATAACAGCAGAGTTCTAAAACTAATTGAAAGTAGGTGCTTAATGATTGCTTTTTGGATGATGAATAAACAGATCCACAGAGGTGTCATTAGAAGTATGTTTCTAGAATGCTTTGGGGTTGCAAAAAAATGTGACAATTTGTTTAGACACTTGGGGGGAAAAAAGTAGGAGAGCATCACCTCTTCTCTATCTGGTTTAAGTATTAATTTTTTATCTCTTTTTGTGTCCTATTTTCCCATTAGAGTATGTGTTTTCCAAAGCTAAGGATAATGTCTTCCTGCTGGACCACAGTGTTGACAAAAGTAGGTTGGAGTAGCCAAGAAAGTTAACAGTTTCAGATCATAATTCAGTATATCTCAAATTTTCGTATGCCTAAACATCACATGGGGGGCTTGTTAGAAATGAGGTTTCCTAAACCTACTCCCCCATCTCTCAGGGGATCCTCTGTGCAAGCCAGCAGTCTGCTATTTTAACAAATAACCAAGTGTTTCTGCTGCAAGTGTCCTGGGAACCATGCTTGGAGAAACAGTGGCATAGTCACAGCATTGGGAGCTAAAATAACCTGTGTTCTGAAATCACAGGATAAATATTTCTCCCCTGATTCAGTCATCAAAAAGCCATAAGAATTTGGTTCAGTGATTGGAAGGTGACCATTTCTTCAAAGGTGTACAGATAAAAGCTAGTGAATTACCAGACACAGGGAACAATTTCTGTAAAAATCACAGACATGAAAAGAGTTTTGAAAAGTTGCTTCATCTGTTACCCAGCCTTGGGTCTGGTGAAATCTTACATGAGTGAAAATTTATTCTGTTTCTAAAGGATAGTAAAGTCTATTCTCTTAGTGTAACTAACATTTACTAGTCAGTAGAGCTGCATGCTTATGGAAAACCACATTTTTTTTTCTCTTGACATTTTTTTCAGTCTTCCCTAAGACTGAAACAAAGAAAGGGTCCTGAGATTAAAAACAACATACGAAAAATACCAGTATTGATGGTAGAAACAGTAGACTCTTAATATGAAGAATATCTGAGTTTTTCATTTCATATTTATTCAACTACAACTTACTGTAAAGGTTTTGACTTTACAGGGAAATAGAATCTTATTTATAACTTCTGCACTTGCCTTAGAAATTAGCCTTAAATCATTGATTTATGTTCTCCCCTCATGTTAAGCTCTGAAGGTCTAGGAAGGAACAAAACTTTGTACCAAAATGCCTTTCATGACAGTCTCCCCTCTATAGAAATAGGTTGCCCCGTGTAGTCTGTGTATCAGTCTCATGTTCATTTCCTTCTTTGCACAGCACTTAATGTAAGTACTTGTTTCCTTGTTCCTGTCTTCTTCCTCTATTAGATTGTAAATTTCAAGAGGACAGGACTTTTTCTTTTTTCCCTTATCACTGTATACTCAGCCTATCCCAGCACTTAGCACCTGTTAGGTATTCAATAAATATTTGTTGAATAAATGAAAATCTTGGTTATGCAGTTCTTCATGTCAAAGTGAGAGGTGAAGGAAAGGCTGACAGGTTGGGTCTGGAGGAGTAAATTTTATTCACTTAATTTCTCTGTGCTTGCTTTCTCATCTAGAAATGGAACTTTTTTTCTGCTTTCCTTAAAGGTAAAAAAAGAATGCATAATGAGTGCTTAAGATAATTACATAAATGCATTATAATTTTGAAAATGTGAGCTTGCTTGAACTGGAGATAACAAACTTTATTATAGTATTTTTAAAAATTATTTAGAAAGCACTCCAGTTTTAAATGCATAGTGGCACAAACTTTTTTGAACTTTTACTGGAAAAGTAGGCATTTAAATAGGCTATCATTGGATTACTTTTAGGATATTGTACTGTAAAGGCAGTGTTAATTTCATTCTCACCAACATGAAAATTCCCTATGGTAGGGCCACAGATAATTATTTTCTCTGCAAATGTACCTACTTAACTACACTGGTACCTAATAATTAAGATTTTTATAATAGTATATATTAATCTTCTTAATTAGTGTATATTAGAAATTTGAAATCCTTGTGTTTATAGAAGGAAAAGTAGTTACTTAATATGTAGAATTTCTATTTTGGGTTTTTATTTTCTTTTTCATATTAACTAACACTTTTCGGAAGCACAGCTTTACTTGTAAAGATTTTGGTTCTACAGGAAAATAGAATCCTATGTTTATAACTTCTGCCAGTGATTTAGAAATGAGCATGATGTCACTAACTTAGCATTCTTTTTTTCCCTGGAAGTAAACTGTGAAGGCCAAGGAAGAAGGAAAATTTAAATTATATTCCTTTTTCAGAAAGAAGGTTGGGCAATAGTGATACTGCCTCAGAAACCCAAAGAGGGGTCTCTATTAGTCGGATCCGACTCAATGGCAGTGAGTTAGAGTTTTATATTCCTTTTAGATACCTTCAAGGAATGTATATTCAAAAGCCCATCAAGATTTATTGATGTTTGCATTATGAATTTGAATTTTTTCCTAGCAATTTCATTTCCATAAAATGTATTTTTCACAACTAGAGTGCACAAAATGCTAGATGACAAATTTGACTGTTGTGAATGGTTATTAAACTAAATCCATTAGTTCACAAACTTCTTTTTAAATTGATTTCACACCTGTTAGGAGCAGTGATTTAGAAACTGACTTATTAGTAGAGAATAAAGTTTTATATTCAGTTCTGCTTGTAGCTTTGAAGGAACCTGACTGTGGGCACTACCATCTTAATGATCTCTAGCTTGGTCAGTAGTGACACTGCTTAATTGTTTGTACCTTGCTCTCATAAAAGCATTTATTTTAACGCTTTCCTATAATTAGTAAAGAGACCAAGAATTAGTACTATATTTATGAAGAATGTTTCAATAAAAATGTTTTAATTGTTTTGGGAAAAATATTTCTGAAGCTAACAGATGTTTATTTTTACTACATTAAATGCCATATATCTTTCAGAGGATCATAAAACAGGAGTTGGAGCAGTCATTTGGGCAGAAGGGAAATCTGTAAGTATAAAAATTATTTTTAAAATATTTGACCTTTTGTTTAAACATAGTTCAACCTTAAGTGAGTTACATTTTATTGACTTATTTGAATTAGTATTTTTTATTGGTGCATTTATTAAACTCTATAAATATTTGTTCATCCTCTCAACAATTTTCTAGATAGATTCCTTCATTTAACAAACATTTATTAAACATCTTCTCAAGGGTAGGTAAGATATTTTGTTGTGATCCATAGGGTTTTCATCAGCTAATTTATGGAAATAGAGTACTAGTCCTTTCTTCCTAATCTGTCTTAGTCTAGAAGCTCAGCTGAAACCTGTCTACCACAGGTGACTCTGCTGGTATTTGAAATACCAGTGATATACATAGCTTCTAGCATTGTAACAACATATGCTACCACTGTATTACAAACTGTCACACAGGTCATTGGACTTAACAAGTAATTTGACTATATTCTTGGCTGTTTCATAGGCTTCTCAACTTCAGCCACACATAGGTTCCTTAAGATAACACACCCAGTATCTTCCCTGCTAGCCTACTCCATCAGTGGTCACCATCTCGTTCCCTGTTACTCCATACATATAATCAATCATGAAGTCCTATGGATTCTACCTTTAGAATACCTTGACTCTACTTATCTCTACCCCAGTTGTTAACTTCTACTACAATAAGTTCCTCTGTCAGAAACTCCCATAGCAATCTGTACTACTCATATTACAAACTATTTTAAACATTGCTGATAAACACTCTATAATTGGCAAATACTTGATAAATTTAAATATACTAATAACTGATACAAGCATTTATGATAAACCAATATGGCATTGACCAAGAGAAATTTTTTAAAAGCCACTAAAGAAGTCCTATGATAGATATGCATACAAAATAGCCTCAATAAATATTGAAGATTAAAGGAAATTGTGTTTTCTATTTTCCAATTAAGTCACAAGGCCGCATTTTTGGCCTATCAACAGAAATTGTCTATTCAAAATATTTTGAAAGCTCCTGACTTGTTAACCATTAGCACACACAACATATATAAATATATGTTTTTTAAAAGCCAATCTATAATTGTGTAGTGAGTGCTTTGTAAATGTTTAACACTCTAATAGATATACTTGAAGGTATGTTGTTGTTGTTATGTGCCGTCGAGTCGGACCTGACTCATAGCGACCCCTCCTTGGGTTTCTGAGGCAGTATCACTACGAAAGTAGATTGCCCCATCTTCCTTCCGAGGAGTGGGGTGGGTTTGAACCGCCAGCTTTCTGGTCAGCAGTCAAGTGCCTTAGGCACTATGCTACCAGAGCTCCCACTGGAAGGTATAGAAAGTATAAAACATAGTTTCTGTTCTCTAGGAACTTACAATCTGTTTGGGAGAGATGTCTGAATCAAGTGAAACAATTTGTGATTTGAACAAGATAATATTTAATTAACTGTTTAAACCAAGCACTGCCTTGATATAGATTAGACAGGTGATCAACTTGCTTGGAAGTTAGCTTTGATAAGACTGCACTATAGTAGGAGAATCTCATATTGTATTTCTCGATGACTCAGTTGGTCACAGAAAATTTGATGACTATTCTCTATACTATAAAGTGTGATGCTAGGCTTTGAAAACACACTGCAAAGTGCCTTTTCAGAGTGTTGAAAACTAAGTTTTGTTTTTCTCACTTTTGTAGAGAAGCTGTGATGGAACAGGAGCATTGTATTTCATAGGATGTGGTTATAATGCTTTTCCTGTTGGATCTGAGTATGCTGACTTTCCCCACATGGATGACAAACAGAAAGACAGAGAAATAAGGAAATTCAGATACATTATACATGCGGAACAGAATGCCTTGACATTTAGGTATGACATTCTTTTGCATGTATTTTTAAAATAATAATTTATTGTGCTTTTGTGAAAGGACACACAACATACATATATATGTTTTTAAAAAGCCAGTCTATAATCAGGTAGCATGTTAGGTTCCACTTTGACAATTTCCACACAAATTAACAAATCAATAATATTAGTTATATTTTTCACATTGTGCCAACATTCTCATTATTTGTATTCTGATTATTCTGTTTCCAGTACTTTAGATTTTCTGCCCATTTAATCTTCTCATCTTTGTTTCAGAATAAATGTCAGCCTATTGTATTAGTAGAGCACAAAACTAATGGATAATATCCTTTATTTTGTGTGTCCCTCTGCTTTTCTATTTAAAGGTGATCTTAGAGGGTAGTTTTGTTCAAGGTTTGAAGAGCACCACAGGCCAGTAGTCTTCTTCTTTTTTTTTTTTTTTAAGAACATACTCTTTATTTATTTGATATCACAAATGTGTGAAGAAGGATGGTTTTGAGCCCTGTTTTATTTTTATTTTTTTATTTTTTTATTGTGATTTAGGTGAAGATTTACAGAGCAAATTCACTTTCCATACAGCAGTTCACATATACTTTGTCTCATGTCATTGACCACAGTTTACCAGGCCAGTAGTCTTAGGGAGTCCTCTGGTCACAGTCATCCAGTTAATCTGGCCATTTTTATGAATTTGAGTTTGTTCTGCATTTTGTTCTCTCATTCTAACCTGGATCATCTGTTGTAGTCCAGGTCAGTCAGTGGTGGTACTGGACACCATCTGGTCTCAGAGTAGTTGAGGCAGTGACTAGTGTAGGCTATCAGCCTTGTAGACTTGTTCTGGTTTCCTTCTTACTCTTTTGCTCCTGATAAGTAAAAACCACTTTTGCATGTAATTTTCTTTAAAATGTAGCAAGGGTTACTTGAAAATTCTTTCTCTTTTAGTTGTAATGAATTTTCTTTTTCAAATTCTAGGAAATACACTTTTTAGAAGTGAGTTGTTGTTGTGTACCATCGAGTCAATTCCAACTGATAGTGATCCTATAAGACAGAGTAGAACAGCCCCATCAGGTTTCTAGGCTGAAATCTTTAAGAAGCAGATCACCAGGTTTTTTGCCCACAGAATACTGGTGGGTTCAAACTGCCAGTTTTTTAGTTACTAGCCTAGAAGTTATCTGTTGCACCACCAGGGCTCCTCTTTCAGAAGTAAAACTCTGGTAAAACTTGGTCCTGATCAGAGGCCATTGCCATAGCTTCTCCAGACCTTCAAATTTATTAAGCAAGTCTTTTTTTCTTCCTTCTCTATCTAATCTTGATAGATAGCTTGAGCTCTCATATTTCTAGATGTTAATATCTTCTTTGTTTTCTAAGTCTGGAGCACATATATTTATGAATATATAGAATTTATTGTGAACAAAATTGCTTTAAAATAATTTTATTACAAGTTATTTCTGGTATTACCTCCTTCTAACATTAATTTATATTATTACTACAAATGTTTTTATCATTTCCTATTAAGGGAGTGATGTTAGGAGATTAACAAGTGAATGAGATAGAGCTCTGTCCTTGGGGAACTTATAATGCCGTAGATGATTTAAGACTGCATCCACCTAATGTGATCGATTTTATGAGAAAAGCAAATTCTAAGTGTTGTGGAAATTCAGGAGCTATGTGTACTAGGAAGAAGAGTGCCTGCAAAAATGTGTGAAATAACTGACATTTGAACTGAGCTTTAAAGGATTGGCAAGATTGTGGCAAATGAAAGTGCTTACATGAGGAAGAAGACAGCTACCTGGCCAACTGACTGGAAGAGTCCATATTTGTACCCATTCTACAGAAAGGTAATCCCACAAAATGTGGAAAGTATCGAACAATATCATTAATATCACATGCAGATAAACTCTTACTGAAGATAATTCAAAAATGGTTGCAGGAGTATATTGACAGAGAACTTCCAGAAATGTGAGCTGGATTCAGAAGGGGACATGGAACGAGGAATATCATTGCTGATATCAGATGGATCTTGGCTGAAATTAAAGAATACCAGAAAGATGTTTACTTGTGTTTTACTGACTATGCAAAAGCATTCGGTTTTGTGGATCATAACAAATTATGGATAACATTGAGAAGAATGGGAATTCCAGAACACTTGATTATCCTCATGAGTAAGCTGTATGTAGACCAGGAAGCTGTTGTTCAAACAGAACAAGGGGATACTGCATGGTTTAAAATCAGGAAGGGAGTGAGTCAGGCTTGTATCCTTTTGCCATACTTATTCAATCTGTATGCTGAGCATATAATCCAAGAAGCTAGACTATATGAAGAAGAATGTGGCATCAGGATTGGAGGAAGGCTTATTAATAACCTGTCATAGGCAGATAACACAACTTTACTTGCTGAAAGTGAAGATGACTTGAAGCACTTACTGATGAAGATTGAAGACTACAGTCTGCAGTATGGATTACACCTCAATATAAAGAAAACAAAAATCCTCACAACTGGACCAATAAGCTTGTTGTTGTTATGTTCCGTTGAGTTGGCCCCAACTCATAGCGACCCCTCCTTGGGGTTCCGAGGCAGTATCACTACGGAAGTAGAGTGGTGCCCAACCTTCCTTCTGAGGAGTGGCTGATGGGTTTGAACCACCAGCCTTCTGGTTAGCAGTCAAGTGCCTTAGGCACTATGCTACCAGAGCAGAATCATGAAAAATAGAAGATTGAAGTTGTCAAAGAGTTCATATTACTTGGTTCTACAATCAACACCAATGGAAGCAGCAGTCAAAACATGAGATGACGTATTGTATTGGGCTAATTTGCTGCAAAGGACCTCTTTCAAGTGCTGAAGAACAAAGATGTCTCCTTGAAGACTAAGGTTTGCCTGACTGGCCCATGGTATTTTCAGTCATCTCATGTGCATGTGAGAGCTGGACAATGAATAAGGAAGACCAAAGAAGAGTCGATGCTTTTGAGTTGTGGTGTTTGCAAAGAATACTGACTATACCATATCCTGCCAGAAGAACAAACATATCTATCTTGAATGAAGAATGCTCCTTAGAAACGAGGATGGTGAGACTTCACCTGTTGTATTTTGGTCATATTGTTAGGAGGGACCAGATCTTGAAGAAGGATATCATGCTTATAAAGTGCATGCTCAGCAAAAAAGCAGAAGGCCCTCAAAGAGATGGATTGACGCCATGGGTGTGCAATGATGAACTCAAGCATGGCAACAATTGTGAGGATGGTAAAGGATGTGGCAGGATCGTGTTCTGTTGTGCATAGGGTGGCTATGTGTTAGAAATGAGTTGATGGCATCTATGAACAATGTCATTTTATTTAAGAGACTAGAACATCGGTGGATATTGGTATCCATGGAGGTCGTGGAACCAATCCTCATGGTTATTGAGAGATGACTTTATAGTTCTCTCAGTGCCATTCCATCTCCCCTAACGGCATGCTAAATACAGTCTAAACTCAAAGCTCTCTATTGTCCAGTCCCAATATCCTTTTGAGCTTCATTTCCCATGATTCTGTTGTTGTTGTTTGGTACCGTCAAGTCATCGCCAATGCATAATTTATTGATTCTTCAGTCTTCCTTATTCATTATCCAGCCTTCACATGCTTATGAGGCAATTGAAAATACTATGTCTTGGGGCAGACATACCTTAGTCTTCAAAGTGACGTGTTTGCTATTTAATATTTCAAAGGAGTCTTTTGCAACAGATTTGCCCAATACAGCATGGCATTTGATTTCTTAACTGCTGTTTCCATGGGCGTTGATTATAGATCCAAGTAAAAATGAAATCCTTGACCACTTTCAGTCTTTTCTGCATTAATCATGTTGTTGCTTATTGGTCCATTTGTGAAGATTTTTGTTTTCTTTATGTTGTGGTGTAGTCCATACTGAAGGCTGTAGTGTTTGATCTTCATCAGTAAGTGCCTCAAGTCCTCTTCACTTTAAGCAAGCAAGGCTGTGGTATCTGGATATCACAGGCTGTTAGTGAGTATTCCTCCAATCCTGATGCTCTCTTCTTCTTCATATAGTCCAGCTTCTCTGATTATTTGCTCACCATACAGATTGAATGAGTATGGTGAAAGATACAACCCTGACACACACCTTTCTGGATTTTAAACCATACAGTATCCTCTTGTTCTATTTGAGCCACTGCCTCTTTATCTATGGACAGGTTTCACATGAGCACAATTAAGTGTTCTGGAGTTCCTGTTCTTCACAATGTTATCTATAATTTGTTGTGATCCAGACAGTTGAATGCTTTTGTCAATAAAACAGAGGTAAACATTTTTCTGGTATTCTTTGCTTTCATCCAAGATCCATCTGTCATCAGCAGTGATATCCCTCATTCCATATCCTTTTCTGAATCTAGCTTGAGTTTCTGGCAATTCTCTGTTGATGTACTGTTGTTGTCATTTTTAAAAATATCTTCAGCCAATTTTTACTTGTATGTGATATTAATGATACTGTGTGATAATATCCTCATTCTGTTGGATCATTTTTCTTAATATGGATCTCTTCCAGTCAGTTGGCCAGGTAGCTGTCTTCTAGATTTCTTGGCATGGATGAGTGAGCACCTCCAGAGGCTGCATCTCTTTCTTGAAGCATTTCACTTGGTATCCATCAATCCCTAGAACCTTGTTCTTCATCAGTGTCTTCACCAGTGCATCTTGGACTTCTTCCTTCAATACCATTCATTCTTGGTCATATGCTACCTCGTAAAATGGTTGAACATTGACCAATTCTTTTTGGTCCACTGACTCTGTATATTCCTTTCATCTTTTGATGCTTTCTGCATTGTGCAACATTTTGTCCATAGAATCTTTTAGTATTGCAAATTGAGGCTTGATTTTTTTCTTACTGGTGATTGAAAGGTGAAAGTTGGAAATGAAGAAGATAGGGTAGTGGGAAAATATGGTCTTGGTGATAGAAATGACAGTGGAGGTCACATGATAGAATTTTGCAAGACCAACAACTTATTCTTTGTGAATACCTCTTTTCAAGAACATAAGTGACAATGATACACATGGACTTCACCGGATGGAATGTACAGATATCAAATCAGCTACATCTATGGAAAGAGGTGATGGAGAAACTCTGTATCATCAGTCAGAACAAGGCTAGAAGACAACTGCAAAATAGATCATTAACTGCTCATATGCAAGTTGAAGTTGGAGCTGAATGAAATTTAAACAAGTCCACAAGAGCTAAAATACAACCTTGACTATATCTTACCTGAATTTAGTGACCTTCACAGGAATAGATTTGACACATTAAACACCCATGGATGATGACCAGATGAGTTGTGGGATGACATTGAGAACACCAAACATGAAGAAAGCAAAAGGTCATTAAAAAGACGAGAAAGAAAGAAAAGACCAAAATGGATGTCAGAAGAAACTCTGAAGTTTGCTCTCAAATGCAGAGTGGGTGAAGCAAATAGTAGAAATGAAGAGCTGAACAGAAGAACTCAAAGGGCAGTTTGAGAAGACAAAGTAAATATTATAATGAAATGTGCAAAGACATGGAATTAGAAAACAAAAAGGGAAGAACATGGTTGACATTTGTCAAGTTGAAAGAACTGAAGAAAAAATTCAAGCCTCAAATTACAATATTGAAGAATTCTATGAGCAAAGTATTGCACGACGTAGGAAATATCAAAAGAGTCACTGGTCAATATTCAGCCATTTGAGGAGGTGGAATATGATCAAGAACCAATGGTATTGAATGAAGATGTCCAAGCTGCACTGAAGGAATTGGCAGAAAACAAGGTTCCAGGAATTGATGGAATACCCGTTGAGATGTTTCAACAAACATATGCAACACTGGAATTGCTCACTCATCTATGCTGGAAGACAAGTACCTGGCCAATTGACTGGAAGAGATCCATATTTGTGCCCATTCCAGAGAAAGCTGATATAAGAGAATGTAGAAATTATAGAACAATATCATTAGTATCACATGCAAGTAAAATTTTGCTGAAAATAATTCAGAAATAGTTAAGAAGTACATAGACAGGGAACTCCCCAAAATTTAAGCTAGATTCAGAAAAGAACATGGAACAAAAAATATCATTTCTGATGGACCTTGATGGAAAGCAGGAAATAACAGAAAGATGTTGACCTGTGTTTTATTGACTGTGGAAAGGTGTTCGACTGTGTGGATCATAACAAATTATGGATAATATTGTGGAGAACAGGAATTCCAGAACACTTAAATGTGCTCACGAGGAATGTGTACATAGAATTAGTAGACCTAGGGGCAGATGTTTGAACAGAACAAGGGGGTACTGCATGGTTTAAAATCAGGAAAGATGTGTGTCTGGATTGTAGTCTTCTTTCACAATACTTACTCAATCTCTGTATGCTGAGCAAAAAACCCAACGGCTGCACTGTATGAAGAAGAGCACAGCATCAGGATTGGAAGAAGACTCGTTAACAACCTGCAATATGCAGATGACATCACTTTGCTGCAAGTGAAGATGACTTGAAGCACTTACTGATGAAGATCGAAGACTACGGCATTCAGTATGGATTACACCTCAACATAAAGAAAACAAATATCTCCACAACAGGACCAATAAGCAACATCATGATAAATGGAGAAAAGATTGAACTTGTCATGGACTTCATTTTACTTACATTCATAGAAGCAGCAGTCAGGAAATCAAATGACATATTACTTTGGGCAAATCTGTTGCAAAAGACCTCTTAGAGTGTTAAAGAGCAAAGATGTTAAAGAGCAAAGATGTCACTTTGAAGACTAAGATGCTCCTTACCCAAGCCATGGTATTTTCAGTCTCCTCTTAATGCATTCAAAAGCTGGACAGTGAATAATTAAAACTGAATAAGAATTAATGCATCTGAATTATGATATTGGCAAAGAATATTAAATATACCATATAATGCCTGAAGAACAAACAAATCTGTCCTGCATCAGGTACAGCCAGAATGCTTCAAGAATAATGAAACTTCACATCTTGTACTTTAGTCGTGTTGGTGGGACCGATCCCTGGAGAAGGATGTGCTTGGTAAAGTGAATGGTCAACAAAAAAGAGGAAGATCCACAGCCAGCAAAGGATATGGATTCTAGTTTCCCCACATCTTCACCAACACACAGTGGCTGTAGCCATAGGCTCAAGCATAGCAAAGATTGTGAAGACGGTGCAGGACCTGGCAGGTTTTGTTCTGTTACACATTAAAACACAAAACAAAACCACCAAACTCACTGCTGTTGAGTTGATTCCACTCATAGCAACCTCTCCTTGGGTTTCTGAGGTAGTATCTCTGTGAAAGTAGATTGCCTAATCTTCCTTCCGAGGAGTGGCTGGTGGGTTTGCACCAGCAGCCTTCTGGTTAGCAGTCAAATGCCTTAGGCACTACGCCACCAGAGTTCCCTCAGTTATACATAGGGTTGCTATAAGTCGGAATCAAATTGACAGCCTCTAACAAAATTAATGTGCAGCAATTTGTTCTCATTTTGACTCCTTTTACACCAGCAAGTGAAAATCCCAAAAGCTTTGCTCCAGCCATGTCATTGAGATCAGCTATAGTTTGAAGAAGCAATTCTTCCCCAGTCATGTTTTTGAGTGCCTTCCATCCTGAGGAGCTCATCTTCCAGCACCATATCGAACAGTGTTCTGCTGCTGTTCATAAGGTTTTCAATGGCCAATTTTGCAGAAGTAGACCACCACATCCTTCTTTCTAGTATGTTGCAGTCTGGAAGACCCACTGAAACCTGTCCGCCTTGGATGACCCTGCTGGTATTTGAAACACCAGTAGCATAGCTTCCAGCATCTCAGCAACTTGCAAACCACCACAGTACAACAAACTGACAGGTGAGTAATGGAGAAAGTCTGGAGTCCATGAGAATTTTAAATTCTTTCCTGCATAGTCCCCATTTTTATCAGAATTCTTCTATGTAATGTTTGATCAAAATGTTCAGAAATGGTAGCTGGGCACCATCCAGTTTCTCTGTTCTCAAGGCAGGAGGTAGAGGTAGTTATTCATGGAGGCAATTAGCCACACATTCCATATCCTCCTCCTATTCCTAACGCTCCTTCTTCCTCTGCTTTGGATGATCACTTGCAATCTCTTAAGACCCCAGGAACTACACAAGGAACAGCAGACAGAACAGAAGCACTAAACATGTTATTTCGTCAGTTAACCGGGGTGTCCCATGAAACCATGACCCTAAGTCTCTAAACCAAGGAACCAAATCCCACAAAGTATTTGGTTGTACATAAAGCTGCCTCAGGAACTACTCTTCTTGTTGTTGTCATAAATATATCTATCACACAACTTTGCCAATTCAACTTATTATGGGTGTGCAACTTATTGATAGCTATTATAATAAACAGTTGTGCAACCCTACCCATATTGAACTATTTCCATCACTGTTAACCTCCCTTTTCCCCCTTTTTTCCTCCCCAGTAGCTACTAATAAACTTAGGCTCTGCTCTATTCATTTGCCTTTTCTTGTCTTTTTTATGTAAGTGAGGTCATACAATTTTTTCACTCAGTATAATGTCTTCCAGCTCCATCCATATTGTAACATGTACCAAGACTTCATTTCTCTTACTGGTTGAATAGTATTCCATTGTGTATGTGTACCACATTTTGTTTATCCATTCATCTGTTAATGGGCATTTAGGTTTTTTCATCTTTAGCTATTGTGAATAGTGCTGCAATGAACATTGGTAGATAAATCTGTTTGAGTCTCTGCTTTCAAGTTTTATGGGTATATACCTAGGAGTAGATTTGCTTGCTAGGTCATTTGGTAGTTCTTTTTTTCAGTTTTTTGAGTAGCCACCATACAGTTTTCTACAATGGCTGTACCATTTTGCTTTCCCACCAGCAAAGGATATGGATTCTAGTTTCCCCACATCTTCACCAACATTTGTTATTTTCTGTTTTTTTTTTTTTTTTTAAATCTTAGCCATCCTAGTGGAAGTGAAATGGTTTTGATTTGCATCTCTATGATGGCTGATGATGCTGAGTATCTTTTCATGTGTTTGGTGATCATTTGGATGACCTCTTTTGTGAAATATCTAAGTCCTTTGCCCATAATATGGTTATTTATCTTTTTATTCACAAGTTGTCAAAGTTTTATGTATATTTTGGTTATTAGATTCTTGTCAGATATATGGTTTCTGGAGATATTCCCCTACTTGGTAGCTTGTCTTTTCACTATTATGGTATAGTCTTTGGATGAACCTAAGTTTTAAATTTTTATGTAGTCCCATTTATTTTTTCTTTTGATGTTTGTGCTTATATTAGATAACCCATTGTTGATAACTAGGCCTGACAGCATTGCCCCTGCTTGTTCTTCTAAGAATTTTGTGGTTTCACTATACATATTTAGGTCCTTAATCCATTAAAAAAAATTTTTTGTGTGTATGGTGTGAGGCATGGATCCTGTTTGATTATTCTGCATATGGATATCCAGTTTTCCCACCACTATTTATTAAAGTGATTCTTCTTTCCCCACTGAATAGACTTAGCACCCATGTCAAAAATCAGTTGACCATAGATGTGTAGGTATATTTCTGGACTCTCAGTTATATTCCATTGGTCTATTTGTTGTTATACCAGTACCAGGCTGTTTTGATTACCGTATCTCTATAGTATGTTTTAAAATTAGCAAGTGTGAGTCTTCCTATTGTTCTTCTCTTTCAACATTGTTTTAGCTATTTGGAGCCTCTTGCCATTCCATATAAAGTTGAGGATTGGTTTTTCTATGCCTGTGTGGAACAATGTTGGAATTTTGATTGAGATTGCATTGAATCTGTAGCTTGCTTTGAGTAGTATTAACATCTTAACAATATTAAATCTTCTAATCCATGAACATAAAACATATTTCCATTTATTTGAATCTTCTGTAATCTCTTTCTGCAATGTTTTATAGTTTTCATAGTATAAGTCTTCACATCCCTGGTTAGATTTATTCCTAGGTATTTTATTATTTTAGTTACTACTGTAAGTGTAATTGTTTTCCTAATTTCATTTTCAGATTTCTCATTGCTAGGGGTATAGAAACCCAACTGATTTTTGTTTGTTGACTTTGTACCCTGCAAGTTTGCTATGAGTTGGGTCTGACTCAATGGGACACAACAACAACAACAACAAGTTTGCTAAGTTCCTCTGTTAGCTGTAGAAGTTTTCTTGTGGACTCTTTGCGATTTTCTATGTATAGGATAATTTCATCCCAGAATAAGAGATAATTTGACTTCTTGTTTTTCAAGAACTTTTTATTTTTATTTCTTTTTCTTGTCTTAGTGCTCTGATTAAGACTTGTCTTACAATATTGAATAGAAGTAGTGAGAGTAGGTACCCTTGTCTTGTTCCTGATTTTGAGGGAAAAGCTCTCAGTCTTTATCCTTTAAGTATAATGTTGGCTGTTGACTTTTCATATGCACCCTGAATCATATTGAGGAATTTTCCTTCTATTTCAGTCTTCTTTAAAGTTTTCATCAAGGAAAGAGTGTTGGATTTTATCAAATGCTTTTTCTGCATGCATACAGAGGATCGTGAGGTTCTTTTCCTTTGCTCTATTGATGTGGTATATTATGTTGATTGATTTTCTAATGGTGAACCATCCCTGCATTCCTGGAATAAATCCCACGTGGTCATGATGCATGACTTTCTTAATTGATGTTGGATTCTACTCACTAGTATATTGTTGAGGATTTTTGCATATGTATTCATAAAAGATACTTGTAAAACTTGTAGTTTTCTTGTATCTTTGCTGGTTTGGTTATCAGGGTTATGTTTGCTTCATAGAATGAATTAAGGAACATTCCTTTCTTCTCTATTAGAAGAGTGTAAATAGTACTGGTGTTGGTTCTCCCCTGTTTCGTAGAATTCTCCAGTGACTCCATCTATACTAGGACTTTTTTTTGGGGGGGGGCATGAATTTTTGATCTCTTCAACTATATTGGTCTGCTGAGAATTTCTCTGAAACACTTCGTCAGTTGGGTAGTGTGTACACTTCTAAAAATTTGTTCATTTCATCTAGGTTATCCAGTTCATTGTTGTATAGTTGTTCATATTATTCTATCATATTTTTTTTTTTTATTATTATTTCTGTCAGGTCAGTTTTAATGTCCCCTCTATTTGGGGAAAACAGGAGAAAGGGGATAAAAGCCAGGAACCCGGACAGAAGAGCAGTAAGCCCCAGGGATACAGGTGAGGAGAGACAACTCAGGGACGCCCAGAAGAGCAGGAGAAAGGGGATTAAAAGCCAGGAAGCCAGACAGAGGAACAGTCAGCCACAGGGACCCAGGTGGAGGTGATACGAGAGGTCT
>NW_006921744.1:1113739-1116205 GCF_000298275.1 Orycteropus afer afer | reverse complement strand
TGAGAGCTGGACAATGAATAAGGAAGACCAAAGAAGAGTTGATACTTTTGAGTTGTGGTGCTGGCGAAGAATGCTGAAAGTACCATGGACTGTTAAAAGAACTAACAGATCTGTCCTGGAGGAAGTTCAGCCAGGATGCTCCTTGAAAGCAAGAATGGCCAGACTTCATCTCACCTATTTTGGTCATGTTGTAAGACGGGACCATTCCCTGGAGAAGGAAGTCATGCTTGGTAGGGTGGAGGGTCGACGAAAGAGGGGGAGGCCTTCAACGAGATGGATTGACACGGTGCCTGTGACGATGGGCTCAAGTATAGCAGGGATTGTGGGGCTGGCACGGGATTGGGCAGTGTTTCGTTCTGCTGTGCATGAGGTCACTATGAGTCAGAAACGACTCAACGGCACTTAACAACATAACAACAACTATTTTTATTTGGGTTATTTGCAACTTTTCTTTTCCTTGTTACTCTAGCTAAAGTTTTATGAATTTTATGGATCTTTTCAAAGAACCAACTTCTAGTTTTTATTGATTCTCTCTGTTGTTTTTCTGTTTTCTGCATTTTCCTACTCTGTGTTGTTTCCTTTCTTCTAGTAAGTTTAGCCTTTGTTTTCTCTTCTCTTTTTAGTTCCTGGAGTTGTCAAGTTAGGCTGTTAATTTTGAGATCTCTCTTTTTCTTTCACATATGCATTTATTGTTTTAAGTTTCCATCTGAGTCTTTCCTTTGCTGCATCCCATAAGTTTTGTTATGTTGTACTTTCATTTTCAATTGACTCTAAGAAATTTGTGATGGCTTTTTTGATTTCTTCCTTGACCCAGTAGTAGTTTGATGTATGTTCTTTAATTTCCATATGTTTGTATATTTTCCAGGTTTTTTTTCTGTTACTGATTTCTAGCTTCGGTCTGTTGTGATCACAGAAAATACTGTGTATGATTTAAATCTTTTTAAATTTATCAAGACTTTGCCTTGTGACCTAAAATGTGGTCTGTCCTGGAGAATGATCCATGTGTGCTGGAGTAAATGTATGTTGTGCTGTTTTTGAGTAGAGTGTTCTATATATGTCTTTTAAGTCTAATTGGTTTATAGTGTCATTCAGGTCCTCTTTCCTTGTGATCTTTCTAGATATTCTGTCCAATATTGAAAGTGATCTATTGAAGTCTCCAACTAATAGTACAGTTCTATCTATTTCTCCCTTCAATTCTATCAGTGTTTACTTTATATATTTAGGTGCTCCAATGTTGGGTGCATATATATTTATGATTGTTAAATATTCATTAATTGACACCTTTATCGTTATGTAACGCTCATCTTTATCACTTCTGACAGATTTTATCTTAAAGTCCACTTTGTCTGATATTAAGATTACCATCCCAGCTCTCTTGGTTATTACTTGGGTGGAATTTTTTTTTTTTTTTCATCCTTTCATTTTCACCCTATTTGTGTCTTTGGGTTTAAGGTGTGTCTCATAAACAGCATCCAGTTGGATGATGGTTTTTTTAAAACCATTCTGCCACCCTCTGCCTTCTGATTAGAACAGTTAGCCCGTTAATATTAACTGTATGTATCAACATGAAGGACTTACTTTTGCCATTTTTTAGGGTTTTTTTTTGTGTATCTTAAGCTTTCTTTATCTTTGTCCTTTAGTTCCACTTGCTTTTATGTTTTGTTCTTTTATTATAATGAACTGATTTACTTCCTTTCTTCTCTCCTTTGTGTATGCTTTTATATATTTTCTTAGTGGTTACCGTGAATGCTACTCTTAAGAGCCTGTATTTGTAACTTTCTAGTGTAATTTTGTACCAACTTCAGTAACATACAGAAATTCTGTATCTATATCATTCCTCTCCCCCAGCTCTTGTTGTTATCACTATTTATGTCTTTATATTTCATGTTCCCTTTAACATAATTTTATTCTTGTCTTTTATATATTTGTCATGGAGAACGTGAAGGATAACACTTCCAGAATTATCAAGCATGAAACCTTATTACTAGCCCTTATAGTTGTCCATTCATTTCTCTTTATTAGGTGTTTTTCTTTTTATAAATAGCTTTGAATTACTTTTTAGTGTCTTTCCTTTCTATCGGTAGAACTTCCATTAGTATTTTTTGTAGGGCCAGTCTGGTGGATATGAACTCTCTTACCTTTTGTTTGTCTGGGAATGTTTTAATTTCACCATTATTCTTGAAGGATGATTTCACTGGGTATAATAATCTTGGCTGACAGGTTTTTTTTTTTTCTTTCAATACTTTAAATATATCATTCCATTGCGTTCTGCCCTCTAATGTCTCTCTTTTCTTTTTTTTTTTTTTTAATTGTGATTTGGGTGAAAATTTACAGAGCAAATTCACTTTCCATACAGCAGTTCACAAACACTTTGTCTCATGACATTGACCACAATTTACCACAAGGCAACAGCTTCCCTCCCACTTCCTTCCCATAGTCACCTCTTCCCTGTGTCCATCACTCCAT
>NW_006921744.1:1111915-1113394 GCF_000298275.1 Orycteropus afer afer | reverse complement strand
GATCAGATGGTGTACCAATTGCTAGGACTAATTGTTTCCATGAATTTTGGTTTTCTTCATTCTTCTTTGCTCTGGACGAGGAGAGACCCATTGTTGCATCTAGATGTGCTAGCTTTTAAGATCCCAGTCACTACTCGCCAAAGTAGGAGGTGGAACAATGTTTTATATAGTATGTTATGCCAATTGAGCTTGATGTGACCTGCAACTATGGTCCCGAGCCCACAGTTTCAACTGCTCGGTGCCGCTGGGTAGCTGGCTGTGACCAAGCAGTGACCACAACCTTGCCCCTTAGCTCTACTATACACCTGAGAATTCTGATCATTCACATAAACTTATAGGACCATTGTCGCCGACCCTCTACATGTTCTTGGATACACTCCCCACTTCATAGACATACCTACTAGTTCAGCCTGTCCACCCATCTATCTACTCGTATACCCATGTTTGCCTTCACTGACAATGCAGTACTGTATGTGCAAAAGGGTTCATCTTGGTTGTCTGTACCTCCCATGTACCTCTCTATGTCTTTCTCTACCTCAATGCCACCATATTGGTCATTCACATTCAGTAAATTGCCCTTCTCTTCACCCAAATCAATACTTTATCTATCTAACATCATTCCCTCCTTTCCTCTCCCACCCCTGGTAACCAACAAAGAAAATTTCCTTCCATAGATAAACCTTTCCTTGACTTTTACAATAATGGACTATTACTGTATTAACAATATTTGTCCTTTTGTGATTGACTTATTTCACTCAGCATAATGTCCTCCAAGTTCATCCATGTTATGTGGTGTTGTGCAGATTCTATGTTACTCTTTAGCGTTGCATAGTATTCCATTATGTGTATGTACCATATCCATTCCTCAGTTGATGGACACCTAGGTTGTTTCCATCTTTTGGCTATTGTAAATAGTGCTGTGATGAACATGGGTGTGTATATATCTGTTCCTGTCATGGCTCTCACTTCTTTAGTATATATACCTAGTAATGGAATGGCTGGGTCAAATGGTATTTCTAATTCCAACTTTTGAAGGAATCACCATACTGTTTTCCACAATGGTTGTACCATTTTACAGTCCCACCAACAGTGTATGAGAGTCCCAATCTCTCCACAACCTCACCAGCATTTGTTATTTTCTGCCATGTTGAACTTTGCTACTAGTGCTGGAACAAGATGGCATCTCATTGTTGTTTTGATTTGCATCTCTCTAATAGCTAATGATCGTGAGCATTTCTTTATATGTTTGTTGGCTGCTTGAATATCCTTCTTGGTGAAGTGTCTATTCATGTCTTCTGCCCATTTTTGAATTGCATTGTTTGTCTTTTTGTTATTGAGGTGTTGGAGTTTTCTATAAATCCTAGAGATAAGTCCCTTGTCAGATATGTCATTACCAAATATTTTTTCCCAATCTGTAGGTTCTCTTTTGACTCTTTTGGAGAAGTCCTTGGAAGCACATAAAAATTTAATTTTTAGAAG
>NW_006921744.1:1086907-1111349 GCF_000298275.1 Orycteropus afer afer | reverse complement strand
ATTGCATTGAATGTATAGATTGCTTTGGGTAGAATTGACATTTTCACAATGTTCAATTTTCCTATCCACGAGCATGGGATGTTCTTCCATTTATGTAGATCTCTTATGGTTTCTTAAAGTAGTTTTTTATAGTTTTCTTTTTACAAGTCTTTGGTGTCTCTGGTAAGATTTATTCCCAAGTATTTTATTTTTTTGGTAGCTATTATTGGGCAATCCTACTTCCATAGTGATACTGCCTCGGAAACCCAAGGAGGGGTTGCTATGAGTCGGGGCCGACTCGAGGGCAAATAACAACAACAACAACATTGTAAACAGTATTGATTTCCTTATTTCTTTTTCAGCAATCTTTTTGCCGGTGTAGGGGAATCCAACTGATTTTTGGATGTTGATCTTGTATCCTGCCACAATGCTAAATCTCTCAATTAGTTCCAGTAGGTTTTTGACTGAGTCTCTTGGGTTTTCTAGGTATAGGATCATATCATCAGTAAATAGGGATAGTTTGACCTCTTCCTTACCAATTTGGATGTCTTTGATTTCCCTTTCTTGCCTTATGGCCCTGGCTAGGACTTCCAGTACAATGTTGAATAGAATTGGTGATAGGGGGCATCCTTGTCTGGTTTCTGTTCCTACAGTGTTTCTACGGAGAAATTATACAGTATCCTTTGTATGGGACTGTTTGCTTCTTATACAGTATCCTTTGTATGGGACTGTTTGCTTCTCTCTTTCTCTCTCTCTCTCTGCATCCAGGATTCTTTCTGTACCTGTACTTTTGGACAGCCTGATTATGATGTGTCCTTGTGTATATCTCTTTGAGTTTATGCTCCTTGGGGTTCTTTGAACTTCTTGAATTTGTAGATTCATGACCTTTGTTAGATTGGGGATATTTTCTGTCATTATTTCTTCAAATATTCTTTCTGGCCCTTTCTCTCTCATCTCCTCCTTGCAGTCCCATGATGCATAGATTAGGTCTCTTGTTGTCCCATAATTCCATTAAACTGACCTTAATCTTCTTGAGCCACTTATTGTTTTGCTCTTCAGCATCTGAATTTTGACTCTCTTTTCCTCAAATTCACTGGTTCTGCTGCCTGATTAAATCTGTTGGTAAGTCCTTCAATTGTATGTCTTATTTCAGTTATTGTCCCTTTCAGTTGCAGTATCTCTTTTTTTAGATCTTTATTTTGTTCTTGAAATATTTTCCTTATTTCTTTTAGCTTTTTGCCTATTTTTCCCTTAGTTCTTTAATAATGTTTAAGATTGCTATATTCTTCCATTTTTTTCATTATTTGCTTATCACTAGATGTGCTTTAATTCCCTTTGTCATATTCATTTGGATGAGCCATTGTTTCACTGTTCTTTGTGTGTCTTTTGATATTTTGGTGGGGCACTGGAATTTTGAGGGTATGGACTTACTCAGTTTTCCCCAGTGTTTGGTGTTTTTGCCCACACTACTTTTTTCAAGAAACTCTTGGGTGGCAGAGCCTTTGGCCTTTGCTTACCATTTCCTCTCCCTTTCTGTGATAGTTCCTTCTAGTTCCCTGGTTTGATTGGGATTTGGAAGTTCCAGATCTTATTTTTTAACTTTCATCTCTCTCAGACACACCAGAGAACATGCTGTGATCAGTCTGTCCATCGGCAGGCACTGCCACTCAGGTGCTAATCAGCCTGTCCACCAAGGGGCACAGTACCCTCTCTGGTTATTATTACTCCCTTCCTTTCTCTATTTCAGCAATTAAATTTTCAGTCAGAAAACCCACACTGAAAGGGCCCTCTTTGAGGTTGTATGTAGCCCTATCATTTTGCGTGAGGTTTCCTTCCCTGCTTTAAGGGGGCTGCTTATATCTGAGCTGGCATTCATGTGAAGCACAGACAGACTTTCCTCTCTCTCAGGAAGAGGAGGGGCTAGCACTCCCAAGAAGGACCTCTGAGAGATCTGTCTTGTTGGGTTTAGAGCCCCAGTGGTCCTGTGGTGGTTGGGAGATAAGTCTCCACTTAGGTGACCCACCTCCTGTCTCCACTGTAGGGAACCTTCAGTAGGAAGGTTCAGCAGCCAACAGTTACTACTTGAGAAAGGGAGTAGTCCCAATCCATATGGATCTCCAGAGCCTGCCTCATAGTGTGTTACCTGTGGGTGTAGCCTCCATGAAAGATGCCTGTTTCCTAGTGCATAGCAGCCTCAGTCAGCAGTCCTCAGTGCCGAATGTAAGTGGGAACAGATAGACCCAAACTGATCTCCAGGGAGGTCTGCCTGTTGATTTCAGAGGCTTGAGCTATGGGTGCACAGGGACGGAGGTAGAGGGCTGAGCATGAGAGCAGACTCCAATCTATTGCGGAGACCTTCTGTAGAAGTTTGCAGCAACCTGGCAACCAATAATGACCAGGTTGGGGAATGGGAGTAACGCTCTGATCAAATTCCCATGGAAGTCTGTCTTGTTTCTGTCAGAGCCCCCTGGTAGATTGATGGGTGTGAGTGCAGCCTCCACTCAAGACTTGCTTCCTAGCAGATAGCAGCCTCAGCCGCAGTCCTTAGCACCAACCTAATGGAGGCACAGACAGACCTGAACTGACTCCCTACGAGATCTGTCTTGTTGGTTTTGGAGTCCGAGCTATGGGGTACACAAGGAAGTGGTAGAGTGTTTACTATGGGAGCAGACTGTATGAGCCTTCTGTTGCAATTTGAAGTAGGCTTGTAGCCAACAGTGTCCAGTTGGGGAAAGTGCTAGCACACTCCAAACAGACTCACCAGGGCAGTCTGCCTTTTTGATTTTGGGGCAGAAGCTTGGGTTCCTTTCTTTTGTAGAGGCAGGGGCTATGATATGTAGGAAAGCAGGCTCTTTTTCTAGGGCCACTACCCCAGGTCTTAGTAACCAGTAGCCCACGTGGTTGAGGGAGGGGCAGGGACAATGGGAGAAGTGATTTTCCTGCTGGATGTGACTTGTTGTTGACTTGTTGATTCTTGCCTGTCTGCAGTTCCCCAGTACTTTCCTGTGCTCCCTGATTCATAGTCCCTCAAAGCCAAGCATCATTTCCTTGTTGTATTTCTTGTATTTGTAAGGAAAGTCAGAATGATAGCTTATTTATTCTGCCGTCTTACCAGACTTCTCTCTTTTGATATCTGTTTCTTTCTATTTTCACTTACTTTGTAATCTAATACTGGACATTTTACCAATTGCTTGCATCAGTAAATGAATTTTAGTTATGATAATTACCATGCCCAAGTTGTACTATAACATTTTTTTTTAGATATTTCATCCATATTATTTATTTATTATTTTGTGAGTTTTTACATATTTTGAACTTTCATTAGTTCAGCAAGCATAAGGCTTGATTATTGTTTGTGATGTTGTAAATTTGTTTAAAGCAGCTCAATTTCAGTGTTTAAAGATTTCTCTCAGAAAAAAAAAAAAAAAAAACTTGTTCTTTTGGGAACTACCTTCCTGGTATTAAAAAAAAAATTTTTTTTTTCTAGGTGTCAAGAAATAAAACCAGAAGAAAGAAGCATGATTTTTGTGACAAAGTGCCCGTGTGATGAGTGTGTACCTTTAATTAAAGGTGCTGGCATAAAACAAATATATGCAGGGGACGTAGATGTTGGAAAAAAGAAGGCAGACATTTCTTACATGAGATTTGGAGAACTTGAGGGTGTTAGCAAATTTACAGTAAGTAGATAGTTTTTCAAGGCATACTTTCTATGATATTGTTAAGTATCATTACATATTTTAAATTAGTGATTCCTACCCTTTTAAAGGGGAGCTCTGGTAGCATAGTGCGTAAGGCACTTGACAGCTAACCAGAAGGCTGGCGGTTCAAACCCACCAGCCACTCCTCAGAAGGAAAATGGGGCAATCTACTTCTGTAGTGATACTGCCTCAGAAATCCAAGGAGGGGTTGCTATGAGTTGGGTCCAACTCGACAGCACATAACAACAACAACAACCCTTTTAAAGAGTTTCAAGAGACTTGTTGTTGAGTTTATTTTTATGTGTAAGCACTTACTAATAACCAATGTTCATGAGGAGAGAGTTGCATACTGACCTTTTGTATGAGCCAGTGGGACCTTTGGATGCCATCTGGTGGCTGATAAATTTTTGGACTCACTTTTCCTTTTTCCCTGCTGGCTTGGAATAGTGGAAAGAGGTGAAAATATTTTAAGATTACCCAGAAGACAGGGTCATATACACATATTTTCTCATGAGAAAAATCAGGAAGAATACTTAGAATTTCACATTTGGTATTTCAAAAAAAAAGATTGAGGCACTGAGGTAATTGTAATTCATGGAAAAATTCCACTTTTTTTTATTTCATTTTTTTAAAACTTTTTTATTTTGGAACGATCTCAGGCATATATAAAAGTTGCAAAAACAGTGCAATTTGAACATTTTTTTCACTGGAAATATTTGAGAATAAGTTGCTGACATGATACTAAATCACCCTCAAATACTTTATCGTATATTTCCTCCAACAAAATGTTCTCCTACATAACCATAATTCAAGCACCAAAATCAGGAAATTAACATTGATGCATTATTACCATTTAATCCACATATTCTATTAAAGTTTCACCAGTTGTTCTAGTATGTTGCTTTTTATGATATCCAATCATTTAATCCTAGCATCTGATATAAAATTTATATAGTAGAATTTGCAATGAGTAGTAACAGCCTGTAATATAATAGAACTGTTTATAAAGGTCATCTTCACATTCCTATTATCTAATCAGTTTGTGAAAGGGGTTCCTGAAATTTGTAAGTCACCTAATGTTTATTAAACTATGTATATGTGTGTGTGTGTGTGTGTGTGTTTAAATGTTTTTAATATATGAACATAGTATCCAGTTTCTGTGTGTGTATGAAGTACCACAAATTTTCACCACTTTATTTTTATCTTGTAATTTTGCTTTATTTCCCCAATTGTTTCATTTAAAGTTTATCACAGCTTAATGTTTAAGAGAGGGTGATATGGAATTGAAAGATGAGAGAGAGAGGAAAGATGCCTCTCTTTTGCAAAAATATGAAAAGCATACATCCAGTTAATCAAAGAGAACTCTCCAGTTCTATGTTTTTGTTTTCTATCTCTTCATTACTCCTAGAAAGTGGGAAGAAATAAGTTTTTAAGAGTCTCAGCATAAAGGTTAAATAACCTACAGCTGCAAGACTGCAACTGATAGGCTACTGTGAAGTCTGAAGTATCTTGCTTAGTGGATGATTTTAGTAGCTCTTCAATTGTAAGGAGAGTGAAGAGATCAGAAGAATGTAAGACAAGGGCAAGAGAAGTAGGAGGAGGCAGGAAGACTGAGGGAAAAGTCCCTGTGGTAAAGATGGTGCAAGAAATGGTGCAAGAAGTTGACAGTACTTCTGGGTGTGGAGGAGGGGTAGATTGTAATCATTAGGTCTTCAATCATCAAGTTAATGCAGACACTCTCAGACGGGACACTGTCCTGGCTGAGCGTTCAGGGCTCTCATACTTTATCCAAAGTTGATACCTTGGTGGATGTTTTAAAATTTCTAAAAGATGAGAAATGAGATACTGGGATGAAGGATTACTAAGGGCTCCTGCCCATCAGCTTCTTCCCAAGTCCAGGTACTAGAGCTCCTGGCCCCGGGGGTAGGGGATGTCAGTGCATTGTGGTGATGGCATCAGCGAGACACTCAGAATCACCTGGGGTCATCATCATCCTCTTTTTACTCCTTTGATAAAGCTTTTGATGATCTCAAGTATTTAATTTTTAGGAGGTCCCAGTTATCTGTTTTCTGTTGTTTGTGTATTTGTAATTGTGATTGATAATCTGTTTCTAAAGAAAATTACATTCCATCATTTTGTTCCTACATTATCTTCTAGACACTCGGTAGTTTTAGCTTTAACATTTAGCTCTTTGATGCATTTTGTGTTGACACACAAACTTAACTGCCACAGGGGCTATTGTAAATGGTATTATTTTCTTGATTTCTTTTTCAGAGTTCTCCTTGTTAGTATAAAAGAACGCAACTGATTTTTGCATGTTGATCTTGTATCCTGCCACTTTGCTGAATGTTTCTATTAGATCCAGTAGCTTTCTTGTGAAATCTTTGGGATTTTCTACTTATAAGATCATATCATCTGCAAATAGATATGGTTTTATTTCTTTCCAATCTGGATACCCTTTATTTTCCTTTCTTGCCTTAATGCTCTGGCTAGGTCTTCTAGTACAATATTGACTAAGAGGGATGCTAATGGGCATCCTTGTCTTATTCCTGTACTCAAAGGAAGGCTGTCAGTCTATACAGAAATTATATATTTTATGTAGTTAAATCTATTGATCTTTTCATTTTTTAATATCTACTATTATTCTTCTGATTTTACTCTCTCTTATTTGGAGGGGTATTTTCTTTCCATGTTTATTGGGTTTTATGTGTCATATTTAATGATTCTTGATTCAAGGCTACATGGAGTGGGAGGAGGAGATTTCAAATTACATAGTCCCTGCCTACACTCTTAGAAATTCTGATACACTTCATTTTTTTTTTTTTTAATTGTGATTTGGGTGAAAGTTTACAGAGCAAATTTACTTTCCGGGAGCTCTGGTAGCATAGTGGCTAAGACACTTGCCTGCTAACCAGACGGCTGGCGGTTCATACCCACCAGCCACTCCTCGGAAGGAAGGTCGGGCAATCCTACTTCCGTAGTGATACTGCCTCGGAAACCCAAGGAGGGGTCGCTATGAGTCGGGGCCGACTCGAAGGCACATAACAACAACAACAACACAGCAGTTCACATACGCTTTGTGTCATGACATTGACTGCAATTTCCCACAATGCAACAGCTCTTTTCCCACTTCCTCCCCATAGTTACCTCTTCCCTGTGTCCTTCCCTCCCATGCACTCCTGCCCCCTGAGCTGTCTCCCTGTGCATACACAGCCTTTCTTTTCTCCCATGATTGTTCTCTCCAAGGAGCGTTATCTACCTAATATAAATGTTCAGCTCATATGTCTTTTGTTTGGCTGGAAGCCACAGAAGTGGCTTTAATTCCAGATCTGAAGGGCAACTACTGGCCATAGTCTCAGGGGTTTGATACACTTTACTTTGATGGTTGTGTGTATGGACAAATGCTATGATGATGGATTATATGTTGTAGATGTGAACATTGTAGAGACAGAAGACAAGATTGAGAACCATCAGAGATTAATTTGGTATTTGAATTAAAGTGTGAATTTTACTTAATGTTTTCCCCCAAATAATAGCTTTTCTCAGCCCTATTTATTTAATAATTCTTCTTCTCTCCTTTGAGATCTGCTTTTGGGTTATCTTTTCTCTTCTGTGGTTGATGTGTTCATATATTCATTCATTTTATTGAATATCTACTATGTACCAAGCCTGATTGTTAGGGAGATAGACAGTAGTATGTAATACTGACACAAAGAATCTTATCTATTCTTTCACTAGTTTGATTAATTTTGCTTTATAAAAATTTTAATATGTTATTGAGCACATTCTCACTCAATATTTGACTGTTTATATAACTTTTTGGACCCAGAGTCCCAAACTCCATGGAAAGCCTCATTGGAGTGTTACAGAACCCTCTTAGACTTTAAACTAGACAGATGGTGTATTTTTTGAAAGGGAAAAATGTGTTAGGAACATACATTTCTGTATGATTGCAAAGGAATAAAAGGATTCAGTATAAATTTCTGCTTCTCAGATAACCTAAAACCAAATCAAACCCACTGCCATCAAGTTGATTACAATTCATAGCAACCCTCATTGAGTTTCTGAACCAGTAAATCTTTATGGAAGTAGATTGCCTGATCTTCTTTCCGTGGAGTGGCTGGTGGATTTGAACCACCAGCCTTCTGGTTAGCAGTCACATGCCTTAGGGACTGTGCTAGAAGGGATTTATGAGTTCTGCAATAGTTTTAGGAGTTTTGGTGGCATAGTGCCTAAGGTATTTGGCTGCTAACCAGAAGGTTGGTGGATCAAACCTACCAGCCACTCCTTGGAAGGAAGGTTGGGCAATCTGTTTCCATAGTGATACTGCCTCAGATACCCAAGGAGGGGTCGCTATGAGTCAGATCCCACTAGATGGCAGTGTGTGTGTAATAGTTTTAAATTTTGTGTTTTCATTTGAAAGATAACCTAAAAGATAATTTCATCTCTAACAGAGTAGAAAATTACTTTCTTTAGTGATAATTCAAAATTGAAATATAATTATCATAAGGCAAATACTTATAAGTTGATTTTCTCAAATTATGTTCCATAAACATATTATTGGGAGTCTGGGAGAATTATTCGTTTGTTTCAGAATTGTTATTTTAAAGGAGTATGTGGTTGTCCTATGCCATCAAGTCAGTTTCACCTCATAGGGGCTCTAGGACAGAGTAAAATTGCCCATAGTGTTTTCTAGGCTGAAATCTTTATGGGAGCAGATCGTCAGGTCTTTTGTCTCGCAAAACTCCTGGTGGGTTTGAACCACTGATCTTTCAGTTAATAGCAGAGTGCTTAACTGTTGGCCCACCATGACTCCTAAAGGAGTATACCAAAAAAAAAAAAAAACTCACTGCCATCCAGTCGGACCGACTCATAGCGACCCCTCCTTGGGTTTCCGAGGCGATATCACTCTGGAAGTAGATTGCCCAACCTTCCTTCCTAGGAGTGGCTGGTGGGTTTGAACCACCAGTATTCTGGTTAGCAGTCAAATGCCTTAGGCGCTATGCCACCAGAGCTCCCTAAAGGAGTATACATAACATTATTTAAGTTTGAAGAATACAATAGACAGAAACAACTTTGAAGTGTTTGTTCATATATATATACATATATATATACATATATATATATATATATACACACACACACACACACATACCCTCAAATAATTTTTAGTTCTAAAATTCAGCATTATTGACTTTTATTTTGTCTGCCCAAATTATTGGATTTTAGTTGTTTGGCATGTTTTGAAACATGCTTTTTCTTTTTAAATACATAACTTCTGCCCCTTATAAATCCTCTTCTCTTTCCTAGTGCCAGCCCTAGCATTTTGTTTCTTTAGGTGACCAGCTGGATCTAAATGTCTGCCCTTTCCCTGGATTTTTAAATATTTGGTAAAATGTTTGTCTGGAGTCTCATGCCCCCTCAAGGCCCAGTATGTTAACTAAGTGGTGTGATTAACTACCTGCTGCTGATAGGAGAGGCTTCCAGTGATTGGGCACACAAGTATGTCATTCTGGGCACGATGCCAGGGCCTTTTGGGTTAAGGCCTTAGTAATTGTAATGCAGGGAATTTCTAGGAATGGCTGTGCTATGAGATAATGATTACACTCAGTTTTTCTTATTTACTCCTCCAATAATATCTGTAACACTTGGGAATCTTGTGGCTTCCTTTTTTTTTTTTTTCCCGAATGGTTGAGAAGGAAAATAATAATCAGAGGAACCCTATAACATGATATGATATAAACATATTGTATGATATATAAAGTCCAACCTGCAAATGCCAGAACTTGTGTAAGTCAGAAACCTGTCAGCAAAAGAAAACTCAAATATTTTCCACTAGTGGAGAACAATGGAAAAGTGGAAAGACTGTACCCTGTCGAAGGCAGAAAACTTGTGAGACCTGGAAAAACAAGGCAGTCCCATCGGGTTCCGGCTCTCACAGGTTCCACTGTAATAACTATGTTTAAAGGCAAAGTAATCTTGGTCATATTTTCATCCTTTAATATTTAGGCCTTCCCTAAGGTCCTATAGGAACTAGGGGGGCTCTGGTAGCGTAGTGCCTAAGGCATTTGACTGCTAACCAGAAGGCTGGTGGTTCAAACTCACCAGCCACTCCTTGGAAGGAAGGTTGGGTAATCTACTTCTGTAGTGATACCGCTTCGGAAACCCAAGGAGGGGTTGCTATGAGTCGGGTCCGACTCAATGGCAGCGTGTTTCTTGATAAGACCTAGAGATATAATATCATGTGGTAGAAATTCTGTAGTACTGTGCATGGACAGTAGAAAACCCAGGTTCTAATTCCATTGCTGCCCTTGATTAGAGTATAACCTTGGGCAAGTCACTACACTCTTCTGGTCTTCTACTTCCTTACTTGTAAAATGAACATGAAGGATCTTTAAGGTCTTGCCTTCTTTATGAGCATTGATTCTGATCTCAGGGGTCAAGTTCAGGATTATTCAAGGTGACATTAGGATTTTGTTGGTATGGACGTGCTGGCTCCTTCTTCTTATTTTTTATAAGCTGTTTTGGTATTTAAAAAATAAAGTGATGAAATGCTGTTTACTAAACCCTTTTAAACATATAGATGCTATGTTTGTGCTCTCTTCTAGTGGCAGCTGACTCCCTCAGGAGAGTGTGGTCTTGAACAAAATGAGCTTGAAAGGAGACAGAGTAAGTATTTACAAGTTTTATATTGACATTAGCTTTGTTGCTGAGAGAAAGGATACATAGTGAATTTTAATGATCAGATGGTTATAGATGGAACATACTCTTTTTGCAGATTAGATTTTTGTCATACAATTTGTTCACAACATTTGTGTATCTGCTATATGGCAGGTGCTAGGGAAAGTGCTAGTTAGTAATTACTCCTATAGAATCTACAGTTTCATACACATTAATTATGTACAAATTGAATTTATAAATTATGCTTATCTAAAAGTATAAACATGTTCTTCCATACCAAAGTGAAAGCCTCTTGGGCAACTAAAAGGAAAAATATATATATTTAGTACAGATGGCTCTAAGGCCAAATTAAACTCTGGTAGCGTAGTGCCTAAGGCACCTGACTGCTAACCAGAAGGCTGGCAGTTCAAACCCACCAGCCATTCCCTGGAAGGAAGGTTGGGTAATCTACTTCCAGTGATACTGCCTCAGAAACCCAAGGAGGGGTCGCTACGAGTTGGGTCATCTCGACGGCACATAACAATAACAGCATGTGGTTACTAGAATAAATCTACATTTAACTAGATTGATTAGAGAATCGAAATGGTCTTGTTGTTTTAACTAAGAGTTATCCCAGCTACTGTAAATGAATTACCAGTCTTCAAAGGTTTATCATTTGCATATTAACACAAGATAGTTTGGATGTCATATAATCTTTGGAGATCTTATAATTTCTTGTTGTTGTTGTTGTTATGTGCCGTCGAGTCGGACCCGACTCATAGCGACCCCTACTTGGGTTTCTGAGGCTGTATCACTACAGAAGTAGATTACCCCATCTTCCTTCCGAGGAGTGGCTGGTGGGTTTGAACCTCCAGCCTTCTGGTTAGCAGTAAAGTGCCTTAGGCACTACATTACCACAACTCTTTAGGTGTTCCGTTTTGACCATTAGTTACCACTGTACAATATTATAAAAAATATCAGCTATAGTATCTTTCTCATTGTTTGGATTCTAGATAAATGGAAGTTTACTATAATAAGGAAAATGTTTTTGATAATATTGAAAAACTGGTATGATTATCTTGAAAAATTCAGGAAATAGAACATCTCCATAAAAATGATTTCTATGTGAATATCTTGATTTTTCTGTAGTCTGAATTATTTTATTCAAATAGTAAATTTTTTATCTACAGTCTAGAAAAAAAGACGTAGCCACTGTGTCTTTCCATCTTTTCAAAAGCTTATCAGAAAAAAACTGATCAGGAAAAGAAATATGTGAATCTGATTAAGGAACGTATATTCATTTACAGTGTTTGAAGGGGTCAATTAATAGATCCCTAACATTATGGAAAGAATACAAAAACACTAACCATAAAAATATTAATTAATTTCTCTACATTAAATTTAAGAACATCTGTTCATCCAAGGAAGTGCAAACACAAGCCATAGAATAGGAAAAGATATTTGCCACATATAATTGACAAAGGGCTTGTATTCAGAATTTATTATTCCCAAATCACTAAGGAAAAGGAGGACAGGACTGTGGTTAGAAATCAGGATATTGGAAAGGGCTTAGTGATTGAGAAGAACAAGAGGAAGGCTTCTAGCTTGCTGGCAGTGTTTTACTTATTGACCTGGGTGATGGTTAACTGTGTGTTTGTTTTGTGACAGTTCATTGAACTGTGAGTTTATGTTTCATACGCATTTTTTAATAAGTAGGACAAAGACAAAGCATAAAATAATTTGATAGAAATAAGACCAATGTTTTAGTAATCACAATAAATATAAAAGGGACTGAACTTGCCCATTAAAGATATAGTCAGGTTATTTAAAGAAACAAAATTCAACTACAAGAGAAACATGTAAAACATAAGGCTTGGAAAGAAAAAGAGTGGAAGAAGAAATATCAGGCAAATATTAATGCAGTAAATATGGAGTAGCTCTATTAAAAGCAGGCAAAATAGAATTGAATATATGAAGAATCTTCACACGATGAAAAGTTTCAATCCATCAGTGTTGTTGTTGTTGTTATGTGCCATTGAGTAGGATCCAACTCAAAGCGACCCCTCCTTGAGTTTTCGAGGTGGTATCACTACGGAAATAGATTGCCCAACCTTCCTTCTGAGGAGTGGCTGATGGGTTTGAACTGCCAGCCTTCTGGTTAGCAGTCAAATGCCTTAGGCACTATCCATTAGTAAGGTATAATAATTCTACAATTATATGGACCTCATATATAGCCTCAATATGTGTGTGTGTGTGTGTGTGTGTATATATATATATATATATATATATATATATACACACACACTTATAAAATAGTAGAATTACTAAATAACAAATTATTTTGTGGTAGATAAATCTACCACAATTGTTGTAAATTTTAACACACCATTGACCGTGATTAGCAAATATATTACAGGTTTGTCCAATACAAAAACAAAGCTTGATTTAATACACACACATGGACATGTACCCAATAATAGAGAAAACATTTTATTTTCAAGAACACTTTCATATTGATCAAATATTACTCCACAAAGCATATCTACATAATTTTTAAAGAATT
This sequence comes from Orycteropus afer afer, assembly GCF_000298275.1. NCBI lineage: Eukaryota > Metazoa > Chordata > Mammalia > Tubulidentata > Orycteropodidae > Orycteropus > Orycteropus afer. The sequence continues at coordinate 1,098,449 of NW_006921744.1, read as the reverse complement.
AATATTATGTAGACCTGGTTGTCTGATCACAAAACAATTAAGTTAGAATCAATAATTTAAAAACTAGACTTATAAAACCCATAGGTTTGATTTTAAAACATGCTTCTAAATAATTTCTGTGCCAAAGAAAAAAGCTATAGTAGAAGTTAAAAACTTTTGGACGTAAATGATAATTAAAATACTACACTTCGGAATTGATGGTATACAAAAAAAAAAAAAAACCTAATACATTTCTGGAAAAGAAAATTAAGATGGGGAATATGCCTCTAATGTCAAGACTTATGAAAGAAGCTGTAGTAATTGATGACAGAGAGGCCTCTGCTGAACCATGGTACAGCACAGAGAGCTCAGAAATAGACCCATGTATTTATGGAAACTTTATGTGTTACTGAGATGGCAATGCAGATCTTAGGGGCAAGAATACTCATAGATGGCACTGGGAAATTGGTTATCCATGTAGGATACATGACAAACCAGAAAACCAGTTGCTGTTAAGTCCGTTCCAACTCATGGTGACCCCAATTGTATCACAGTAAAACTGTGCTCCATGGGGTTTTTCAATGGCCAAGTTTTTGGAAGTAGATTACCAGGCCTTTCTTCCAAGGTGCCTCTGGGTAGATTCACATCTCCAACCTTTTGGTTGGCAGCTGAGTACGTTAACTGTTTGCATCACTAAGGAAGGAACTCCACATGGAGGATGAATAAGTGCATTCTTGTTTCTTCCAGTCTAATAATAATAATGTTTTGCCCCCAAAAGTTTTATGCATCGTTGGCCATACACTGTTAAGTGAATTGCATTTTTAAAAGTTCAGCTACTGTATTACCTCACCATGAGTTATAAAATCTGCTCTACCACAGTTGAGAATTTGAAGACAAAATAAAATGAATGTTCCTTTAATGTAAGCATTGTTTTCATCTTACAACCCTTATGGTGGAAACAAATACCCATATTTTAAAGTGATGTTTCCCTGATGTTTCTTCTTGAATTCTAGATGGTGTGTTGAGTCCTATACTTCTGAAAGAAGAACAGCACCAAAACAAGAAGCTTTGTCTTGGAAACCACTAAGAAGTCTTCTCTAACTTGGAACCAAGGCCAAGAATTTTTATTGAACTTTTAAAAGTCAGCCTTGTTAACTCAGAAAATAAGGATGAATTTTGTAAATAATGGAAAGGATTTTTTAAGGGAGATAATTTATTACTAGCAAATGAATGATGTTAATGAGAATATTTTTATTTTAGATTTTTGTGTTTTCCATTTAGTATATCTTTTATTACATTAAATGAGTAGCAGTAATTTAATGAGAGTGATTTAAATCACCCGTAGGGATGATTGGTTTCTATTTTTCTTGAATTTATATTAGCCAGTATGAAACAAACTGATTTGCTGGAGGTCACATCTCAGCAGGGAATAGTACCCCTTTTTGAGAAATACAAAGGGTGCCAGTTAGTAAACGGCTCCACAGAAATAAATCACAACCTTGCCATCTTTTAAGAGTCAGAGGATGGCTAACCAAAAGGTCACATTTGTACCCAAAGCATTGTAATAATCAGAATTTACTTGATTAGGAGTGACTCACATAAATAAAGTTAGAAGGCCTGGTCTCCATTTTAAAAGTATATTTCTAAAAAGGCTATTAATTTTTCCTAAATCTTTTACTATGTAGAAATCACAATGATTTGTTGGACACTAGGGTATTGTAAAGGAACTCTTTTGGTGCAGTGGTTAAAGCATTTGGCTACCAATCAGAAGCTCAGTGGTTCAAACCTACAAGCCACTCCGTGGGAGAAAGCTCAGCCAATCTGCTTCCAGAGACATTTATAATTTATAATCTTGGAAACCTTATGAGGCAGTTCTACTGTGTCCTGAAGGGAATTGACTTGATGGCAGTGGGTTTGATTTTTTTGGTTTAGGGTATTAGATCACTGATTTGGGGGTAGCAATAGGAGGAGATTATTATTCCTAGACTGTTAAAATCACCAATAATGAGCCTCAAACTTGGATAAAATTTTAATGGAGGAGATACATTTTAGTCTGGAGTATGAAAACTAGTCTTTTAAAAATACCATTCATAAAAGGCTGTTCATTTTTTCCCTTCCCTATAATTAACATGGACTATCTCATGGTTTTGAACTTACAGAAGATTTAAAAAAAAAAAAAACATTTCCAAACTTTAAGAATATTGACACAGTTTTGAGAATACTTTGGTAAGTGCTATTAAATCTAAATCACTCTTTTTAATTACCCTCATTTTTATTTGCTGAGGAGGTTGCAGAAAACTAGTCCAAAGATCACTGCACATGTATTATGCTTTCATAGGGTTGGGGAGGGAGTTACAGTGGCCCATTGCCCACTGACTTGGGACATAACATAACATCATGAGAAACAACTCACTGGACTGGATATGTGGATGTCATGGAATGAATTGCATCCCTCTAAAATGTGTGTCAACTTGGCCAGGTCAAGATTCCCAGTATTGTGTGGTTAGCTTCCATTTTGTGGTCTGATATAATTATGTTCCTTTTGGTGGTATATTGTAAATCCTAACCTCTGAATGTTAATGGGGCAGCATTAATGCGGGTTCCATCTTAAGTCATAGGTATTCAAGAGAGCATGACTCAAGTTACACCCTTACTCAAGTCACACTCATGGTTGAGTCATACCTTTTATCTTACAAGAAATAAAAGGAGAAGTGACCAGAGAGAAGGGACCTGACTACCACCAAGGAAGGAGAGCTAGGAGCAAAGTACGTCCTTTGGACCCAGAGTCCCTACCCTGAGAACCTCCTAGACCCAGGGGAAGATGGATGTCTTCCAAGGAACGCCAGGCCCACAGAGGTTGAATGGAGTCAAGAACCTTCCCCCTGAGCCAGCAAAGAAAGAAAGCCTTCCCCTACAGCTGGCACCCTCAATTCAGACTTCTAGTGTCCTAAACTATAAGAGAATAAATACACTAAGACGTACACAAGAAAAAAGAACAACTGTGGGAAATGCTATAACATAAAATTTTATGTATATGAGCTCTGGTGGTGTAGTAGTTAAAGTATTCAACTGCTAACCAAAGGTGGTGTCGGTTTGAACCCACGAGTCACCCTGTGGGAGAACAATGAGGCAGTCTACTTCTGTAAAGATATACAGCCTTGGAAACCCTATAGGTCAGTTCTGCTCTGTCCTAAAGGGTTGCTACAAGTCAGAATGGACTCAATGGCAGTGGGTTTGACTTGGTATACAATTTTGCAACAACCACCAAAACATGAATTATGTAGATAGATACGGATACATATATGTATAAAGAAAGGTTATGTGAAAGTAAGTGCATGTGGATGTATAGGTGTATCTGTAGGCATATGTTTATACACAGTTATATGTGCTGCCTATATATCCACATCTATAACAAACCACATAGGGGGCCCAGTTATGGAGGCTTCCTAGACATATCCAGACAACTTGTTGGATTGGTTTACAGGGATAAAAGCCTTGAGACCATACTCTTGGGGGGCAGCTTAGTCAATTAATGTAACAACTCACAAAGATAATGTTCTACATCTTAGATTGGTGAGTAGCATCTGGGTTCTTAAAAGCTTGCAAGTGGCCATCTAAGATACAACTGTTGGTTTCTACTCATATGGAGCAAAAGAGAATGAAGGAACTCAGAGGTTCAAAGAAGAAACTAATCCATGAGACTAACAGTCCACAGGAACCACATCTTCTGACCTGAGACCAGAAGAACTAGATGGTGCCTGGGTACCACTACCAACTGTCTGGCTAGGGATACAATAAATGGATTCCAGATAGAACAGAAGGAAAATGTAGAACAAAACTCAAAATCTTGAAAAAGGCTGGATCTGCTGGACCAATGGAGACCAGAAGAACTCCTGAGATAACCTTTCAATAGGAAATTGAAGCTATTTCTTCAGGTCACCTTTCAGCCAATTGATTATCTTAAAAAATAAACAGTATCACCCTGAGCAATGTGCTCCCTTAAACAACTATATGAGACCAAACATTCGACATTTACCCAAAAGCAAAGGTGGGAAGGCAAGGAGCGGCAGGGAAGCTAAATCAATGGAAACAAACAGAATGGAAATAATGAGAATGCTGACACATTGTGAAAATCGTAACCAATGTCATGGAACAATTTGCATAAAAACTGTTAATTTTCTGTGTGAACTTTCCTACGACAAAATATAGTACTATGGGGAACAAAAAAGAGAGAATTAAGTAGAGAGAAGGAACCTGACTACCCCCACAAAAAGAAGAGCTGGGAGAGGAGTGTGTCCTTTGGACCTGGGATGCTGCTCTGAGAACCTCCTAGACCCGGGGGAAGATGGAGGCCAAGACACATGGAGATCTCCAAAGAATTCCAGGCCCACAGATGTTGAAAGGAGAAGAGGTCTTCCCCCAGTGCCAAAAGAGAGAGAGAAAGTCTTCCCCTACAGCTGAAACTCTGAATTCGGACTTCTAGCCTCCTAAACGGGAGCTCTGGTAGCATAGTGGCTAAGACACTTGCCTGCTAACCAGACGGCTGGCGGTTCAAACCCACCAGCCACTCCTCGGAAGGAAGGTTGGGCAATCCTACTTCCGTAGTGATACTGCCTCAGAAACCCAAGGAGGGGTTGCTATGAGTTGGGTTTGACTTGACGGCACATAACAACAACAACAACAACAGCCTCCTAAACTGTGAGAGAGTAAATTTGTTTGTTAAAGCCATCCATTTGTAGTATTTCTGTTCTAGCAGCATTAGATAACTAAGACATGGAGGCAATCATGTGTGCTTTTGTTTTCATTTCTTACCTTTCCATGGCACCACATGGCCTCAGAGGGCCTCCCTCTTGGTCTCTCAGAATTGCACATAGGACCTCTCTGGAGTGGGGTCAAATGTTGACTGAATGCCCCCTACTTATGCAGCTGCCTGGTAGGTGGTTTGGGAGCTCAAAAGTTGAGAACTGCTGTAAGTATTTTAACTTAGATGTAGGGCATAGAATAGGGAAGGAGGGGAGATGTTACCCTTAAATAAGTAACACTAATTTTAAAACAACTAGTTAAAATGCACTGAGATTGTTTACCCCAAAATTGCTTCAATATATTGATTATATGTGCTTAAGTTCTTCTTGGTTTTGTTGTTTGTTGCTAGTATGTCAACTACACTAAATATTTTCCAAATTAGTCAGCAATTAATTTCTAAGAACCAAAAGTCTGATATAGTGCCTGGTTTATGGAGTTATGTGTTGAGCGTTGGGTGTGATGAGAGAAGGGAGAAGCATACAAATGGGAATAGCAATGATTTGGGAACAGAAAATTGTTATTTCCATAGCACCATTAAAATGTATAGCTGATCAGATTTCAACAATTTGAGGTAAGCTCTATGAGGGCAGGGCTATACGTATATAACTGTTGAATCCCAGTGCCTGGCACATAATAGACATCTAATAAATATTTGTTGATTGAGTGGCTGCTAGACACTCCCTGAGGATGTAGAGATGTATAAGAAATGCCCCTTGATCTCAGTAAGTCCAGTGGAAGATAACAAGCATGAAATCAAGCAGTTAAGAGTGTGGTCCCTGGACCAGCAGCATTAGCATCACTTGGGTATTTGTTAGCAATGCAAATTCTTGGGGCCCACCCCAGACCTATTGAATCAGAAACTCTGGGAGGTAGGGCCCAGCAGTCTGTTTTCACAAGCCCTCTAGGTGATTCTGATGAACTCCATGGTTAAGAACCACCAATGTGGGTATAACTATAGCAGCACTGGTGGCCCAGAAGAGGACATGCAAACATCTGGTGAGTCATGGAGAAGTGAAGGTGGAAATGCTTGAGATGGGCCCCGAAGGGGACAGAGCGGTGGCCAGGCATACAGTGGGGGCACGATGAACTTCTGAGAGAAAGTGATGGAGACTGATAGCCACATGGGGAAATGGGAAAGGAAGAGACTGGGGATGCAAGAATTGCTGAGCTCTTCCAAGAGGCCACCAGGGATTGGAGAAGCTATGTGTAGCAATACTGAGTAAGATGTTCCCACAATCAAGAGCCTTCATCCTTTAGCCTGAAGATTCAGAATTTCACTTAAAAAATACAGTGTCTTTCTTAATTTCAATGATTAGGAGGATAATAGTAAATCCACAACTTGTAAAGAATAGCTGTACTGTTTGTTTACTGCCAAAGTGACAATACACTGTGCTGACATTAGTTAGAATGAGCTATGAAGCAAAACATCAAATTTGCATGCTCACAGGTGGTACCCAGGAAGCCATTAGCAAAAGGGTGCCAATCACCAATATGGAGTGCTCCATTTTATCACGTCCTTCCAGTCAGATCCTGAACACAATAGCACATAGAAAGTAGCTTTTATTACTACAAACAGAAACAAATAGCATATAACAGGATGAGAAGTAACCCTTGACTCAAAAGCTGGCCAGGCAGAGATGACGACTCTTCCACACACACCCAACTTTGTGTTGTGAGTGAGGGACTTACATGGAACAGTCAACCTATGTGCCCCATTCCATTCCCACATGATCACCCTAGAAGGATGGGGGGGTGCTCAGACACACCCTGGCACCCTGCCCAGAATTGTATTGCTCACCCTGCTAACATTTAGACAAGCTATTAGCCTTTAGGGGCAAGGGGAGCAGTGGTTTGTTTGGAAACCTAAAGATGCTAGCAGAGGGAGGAACAGGGAAGGCTGCCCAGGCTTGTCTGAGGACTGCCTCCTCACATAAGCATTAGCCTAGTTCACTCTACATGAGTAACGTACACAGGGTTATGCATCTTGTCATGGTATTGTGCTGAAGCTATTTCTTTTATCTGGAACAGAAAACTTGGTTTGTTTCTCAGTATTTAGTGAACTTGAAAATACATCATCACTCAGGCCTCCGTGTTTTATACATGATCAGGTCTGCTCTAGGGTCTACCACAAAAATCTGCCTTTGACACACTTTACAGCAAGTGGCATGAAACACCAATGTTTAAAAATCCTGTATTGCCAAATGTGTCTTTTTGGGATTTATCTGAAAAAGGTATCTCCTTGAAGACTAAGGGGTGCCTCACCCAAGCTTTGGTATTTTCAATTGCCTCTTAAGCATGTGAGAGCTGGTAAGCAAATAAGGAAAAGGAAGACTGAAGAAGAATTGATCCTTTTGAGTTGTGGTGTTGGCGAAGAATGCTGAAAGTACCATGGACTGCCAAAAAAACTAACAAATCTGTCCTGGAAGAAGTGGAGCTGGAGTGCTTCTTGGAAGCAAGAATGGCCAGACTTCTTTTGACCTACTTTGGTCATGTTGTCAGAAGAGACCATTCCCTGGAGAAAGATCTCATGTTGGTAAAGTGGAGGGTCAATGAAAAAGGGGAAGGCCCTCAACAAGATGGACTGACACAGTGGCTGCAACGATGGGCTCAGGTATAGCAAGGATTATGAGGCTGGCACAGGACTGGGCGGTATTTCATTCTGTTGTACATGGGGTCGCTATGAGTTGGAGACAACTTGATGGCACCTAACAACAAGTTGCTCTTGAGTCTATTCCAACTCATGGCACCCCATGTGTGTCAATGGCTGATTTTTTTTTTTTTTAAGTACATTGTCAGACCTTTCTTCTGAAGCATGTCTGAGTGGCTTTGAACCTCCAACCTTTCAATTAGCAACTAAGAGTGTTAACTGTGCCATTATAAGTAAAACCAAAGAAGAGTTGATGCTTTTGTGTTGTGGTATTGGCAAAGAATGCTGAAAGTGCTGCTGGCTACTAAAAGAACTAACAAACCTGTCCTAGAAGAAGTGCAGCTGAATACTCTTTGGAAGCGAGAATGGCCAGACTTTGTCTCACCTACTCTGGTCATGTTGTCAAAAGGGACCATTCCCTGGAGAAGGATGTCATGCTGTAAAGCGGAGGGTCAACGAAGGAGGGGAAGACTTCAACAAGGTGGATTGACACAGTGGCTACAATGATGGGCTCAGGTATAGTAGGGCTCATGACGATGGCACAGGACTGGGCAGTGTTTGGTTCTGTTGTACGTGGGGTCACTGTGAGTTGGACACAACTCGACAGTACATAACAACAAATAACAAGTGATAATTTTCATAATGAGAAAATATAACCAGCTGCTCTAACACAGGATGACTCAGTTCTGGTTGAAATGGGAGGTTGACTGGGCCAGAATTTTTGAGGATTTCCTGGTTTCCTTGTAGCTGACCTGAATGGCCTGCTGTCCAGTTGTACTCTGGTTGATTATACAGCATAGTGTAGGACGTGTCCTAACTTGAGTCATGGAGATGTAGCTGAGATTCTGAGTTACAGCTCACGCCTCTGGCAGGTAGTCCTCTGTTTTTGCTGGCTAACATTTAGACTTAAGGAATCATTTATTTATTCAACTCCTCGAAACCTTGTGCTAAACTTTTAATGTAAGTGCTTGAAATGGAAATGGTATGATTTAATTTGGACAATATTTAAATAGGAAATTGAGTTCTCAATGTTAAATTTTCACAAAATTGAATTTTGAAAAACTTAATAAAACTTAATAAATTTGTTGAGTAGGAAATTAAAAAAAAAAAAAATCTTTGTTTTCCAGAGTTGACCATGTACCTTTACCTCCTCGCATAAGTTTACTAGCTATGAGATGTTGACAGTTCTAGCTGAGTAACAGGAAAACCCTTTACTGATATTCTGGAGCAGTTGTACTAGCTTTGTTAGTGTCTTATGAGGCAAAATCAATGTAGACCAGAGTGTCTCAAACCTGGGCACTGTTGACATTTAGGGCCAATGATTCTTTGTGGTGGGGGCTGTCCTGTTTGGCATCATCCTGGCCTCGACTCACTAGATGCCAGTAGCGCATGTGCACACGCATGCACACACACACACAGACAAACATACATGTACATGCTGCCCCAATGTGACATACAAAAATGTTCACTGGGGGGCAAAATCAGTCCCAGGTGAAGACCACTGAAGTAAAGCATCAAGTGAGTATTTAACTACAAATGCCATACTGTATGACCTAAGTGTCATCTCACCTGGTGTAACAGTGGCACCCAATACTTGGGGTCAGGTATCAAAATCTGACAATAAGAAATACCATGCTATCGTCTTTGAGAGATCTTAAATTAGGCTAAGGGTGAGTTAGGTAAAGGCAGTTAATAAGCTCTCCTCCAACATTAATTAGGAGGGAAAAAAAGGCTATAACCCATATTTTTGTCTTTTTTTTTTTTTTTCATATTACCAATACATGTGAATCGGCCAGACCGTTTTGTAAACTCATCAACCAGCAATAATTTTCATACCTGTCTCCAAAGGGTAATGGCAAGTCTATAGAGTTTACTATGTTTGCCAGGGCCGTACATAAACCAAACAAAATTTATTTGTGGAGTAGGACTTGGTCACAGCAAAATAGCATATAGAAACCAATCTGACTTGCTTTTCTCTAAAGCAGAGAATTGAATCTATTCGGTTCCTAGTAAGGAGTTCCTGGGTGGCACAAAGGGTTAAGCTCTGAACCTGTTAATTGAACAGTTGGTGGTTTGAACCCACAGTGAAAGCTCTCTGGACTACAGTTCTACTCTGACAAACATTGGGGCACCGTGAGTTGGGATTGACTCAATGGCAAATGGTTGGTTGATTGGTTTCTATAGAAGTTGAATACTTGCCACATGGCCCCATATGGCATACCCTCTGTGGTTCATTTTGCAAGAATGGAGCACACCAGCATGATCAAATTTTGTCTTATTGATTGACCAAGTAGGCCTTTAATTCACTGTATCAGCATTTGCCATGTATCTTTAAGACCATGGTTATTTGTAATGAAATTACTGTTGATCATAAAATTCATGAGAACTATTTAATATTGTGCAGAATTTTTCTATAATTTAGGCCAATTTATTGAGTATTTTGTACCTGAGAAAAACAAGCCCTTTTTACCAGTTGAAAATGAGGCACATTTAAAATGGAATACCGATTCGAGCACATAACAACAACATGCATAATTTAAGGAGCGCTGGTGGCTCAGTGTAAGGCATTTGACTGCTAACCAGAAGGTTGGCAGTTCAAATCCACCAGCCACTCCATGGAAGGAAGATGGGGCAATTAACTTCTGTAAAGATTTACTGCCTTGGAAACCCAATGGAGGTTGCTATGAGTTGGAATCGACTTGATGGCTTTGGGTATCCATAACTTAATTTGTAAACCAGTCCATAAAAATGTATTTACTATATCCAGTGAATTGCATTTAAGTAGATTTGAAGGGACCTTAGAGCTTGTTTGTTGAGTATAACTCCTCTCACAGATCTGGAAATGAAAGGGTCCAGAAGGTGAAAAGATCCCACTTATTAATGGTCTGGTAGCTCTTCTCACTTTACAATATCCTTTCACTTTTCTTTCTCTAGTCATGTTTGTGCCCTGGAAGTACTAGTTCAAAATGTTTCTAGGACCTAATTCAAGGTTTTTTGCTTTTTTTTTCCTTTCTATTTTTAGGTTGGTTTTTCAATGTATGTTAATTTCAACATGTATGTTACAGTAATAAATTCAAGGACTTCTATTTTAAATTTAGTCATTTTTTTTTTTTTTTTAAATTATAAGCTCTATAAACCTTACTTTGAAACAACAGTCTTGCCCTATCCAATACATCACTTCCTCCCAGAGGCAACCAGGCTCAACTCTTCTAACTGATTCTATATGTATTTATCAGCTTACCAAATGACATGCTGTGGTAGTTAAGGTTATGAGTCAATTTGGTTGGGCCTGGTTTTGAGTGGTTAGGCAGCTGGATGTAGTTATTCCCCACGGTGAGTTTGGTAACCAACTCCATGGTGGAATCTACTGGAGCAGCTGAGTAGCTGCCTTAGGGATGTGGTCCACTCCCAGTATATAAGGACAAGCTTTACAAAGCTGCACCTTTTTGGCACGCTTGGACCCTGCATTGTAGCTGAGTTGTCATTGAACAGCCTGCCATGCCCTGCCAATCTTGGGACTTTTAAAAGACTTGAATCAATGTCCTGCTGTGTGGTTTGGTAATATTGGGACTGTGCCTTTTTACTTGGTGACCTTGGGTTTGTCAGCCTCAGCAGCCAGCAGCTGCCTGAGTGAAGAAAGCCTCTGACTTCAGTGGGCCGGGAGCAGGAGGCAGAGCTGAAGCTCAAGGCTGAGAGGATTTCACCCAGCCCCTAGAGCATGGCACTTTGACCTCAGACTTCTAGCCTCCAAAACTGTAAGAGTATAAACTAACTCCTGTTTGTTCAAGCCATCACATTTGTGTTATTGCTGTCAGAGCAGTACTGTTGTTATTGTTATGTGCCATCCAGTCAGAACCGACTCATAGTAACCCCTCCTTGGGTTTCCGAGGTATTGTCATTACAGAAGTAGATTGCCCAACCTTCCTTCTGAGGAGTGGCTGATGGGCTTGAACTGCCAGCCTTCTGGTTAGCAGTCAACTGCCTTAGGCACTATGCTACCAGAGCTCCTCAGAGCAGCACTAGGTAACCAAAACACATGCTTATAATTGTCCCTTAATAGTTTTTCAATTTTAGCCATTATCTTTTTAATTTCTGTTATGGAAAAGGTGTTGT
>NW_006921744.1:1084568-1086807 GCF_000298275.1 Orycteropus afer afer | reverse complement strand
ATTATCTTTTTATAATTTGTTTTATGGAAAAGGTTTTGTTTTTTTTTTTTTTTTTTGAATCTCACTCTACTCCCCATACTTCCATTTTCATCCTCCCAACATTGTTAAACATATATACTCATGTACTTAATATGCACAATTGACCTATATTAACACTTGGAGTCTTGTTGTTATTATGTGCCATCGAGTCAGACCCGACTCATAGTGACCCCTCCTTGGGATTCTGAGGCAGTATCACTACGGAAATAGATTGCCCAACCTTCCTTCCAGGGAGTGGCTGGTGGGTTTGAACTGCCAGCCTTCTGGTTAGCAGTCAAGTGCCATAGGCACTATGCTACCAGAGCTTAATAGTAGTTAGTTTAGTTCTTTTTTGAAGTCTAAGCTAGAGCCTTTTTTTTTTTTTTTGTATCTTTTCTACATTTGTTTTCAAGTGTTCATCCTTGAAATCCTTTTCTTTTGTTACATCAGTATTTACTGTCCTTTGGTCTTCTAAATGCTATTCATGGCATTGTGGTGTTCTGTGCCATGATTACTTTTTCTTTCTTTATAGAACTTTTTAGCTTCCCTGAATTTAAAATTTGTCTTTTGGTTATTTCCGTCTCCTTGAACAGGAAAAATACCAAAAATGAGTCACTTTAACAAACAGGATTTTATTGTCTTACAGTCTGGGAGGCTAGAAGTCTGAGTTTAAAGTGCTGGGCTCTAGGGTTGGGGGAAAGTCCCTCGACCTTGGGCTTCAGCTGTGCCTCCTCCTCCTGGCCCACTGAAGCTGGAGGCTTTCTTCACTCAGGCAGCTGCTGGCTGCTGAGGTTTTCAAAACCAAGGTTGACAAGTAAAAAGGCACAGTCCCGATATTACCAAACTATATGGCAGGCCACTGTTTCAAGTTCATTAAGAGTCCCAAGATCAGCAGACAACATGGCAGGCTGCTGAACAATGACTTGGCTACATGCAGGATGCAAGCATACCAAAAGCTACAGACTTTTCTCAATGCTTTTTATATACTGGAAGCAGACCACATCCCTCAGCTACTCTACTATATTCCACCATGGAGGTGATTACCAGTCTCTCCATGGGGAATAACTACATCAAGCTGCCCAACCACTCAAAACCAGGCCCAGCCAAATTGACACATAACTTTAACTACCACATCTTTCTTTTTTGATTGTGTAATTTTCTATTTTATTACTAATTTGTAGCCAAACTCTTCCCCCAGGTGTATGCTTGTCTCAGTACATTCAAGCATGTTCTGAAACATTCTTACTGAAGAAGTCCATTTCCAATCTTTTCTGAGTCTCAGCTGGTTCTGGTCTGGACTGACTGCTCACTAGGCCTGCTGCACAGGTGTCTTCTTCAACCATCCAGAAATTTCTTTCACCTTTCTCTCACATTGGATCCCCTGTTTCGTGAGATCCCCATCTCTCTGTTTTGTGGATTTTAATCTGGTGGAGCATATATATTAGAAGATTCCTGAGAAATGGTACATGGTGACAATTTTGATACTGTATCTTCAAAAAAAAGTCTTTGTTTTACCTTCACATGTAATTGATAGTTTGGTTAAGTATAGAATTGTAGATTAGAAATAATTTTACCTCAAAACTTTGAGGGCGTTTCATTATCCTTGTTAGACTACTAGAGTGAGTTTGAAGACTTGGGTTGTCAGTCAAACTCAAAAGACTCGTCTAGCCTTTGTTGATGTGTTGTTAGCTCCCATGGATAGTCTCAGCTGGAAGTCCCAAAGGCTACATTCACATTTTTGGTGCCTCAGCTTGTATGTCTGGAACAGCTGAGAGCTGGCCAGACATCATTCCAGCAAGGATAGTCAAATCTCCTGACCTGAGTGTTCCAAGAGGGCAGGCCCCAGTGCACGTGATCAACAAGCCTCCCCTTACATCTTGCTACCGTCTAATTGGCCAAGACCAGTCACATGGCCACGCCAGAGTCTATGTGGGAGGGGTTACACAGGGCATGACAGCAGGGAGATGAAGCACACTGGGGGCCACCAAAGTCATGGTCCACCACATGGACTGAACAGATCACCTAAGTTAAACCAAGTTGAGAATTCAGCCACGCATCCTGGTCCTGGGCAGAGTTCTACCTCCAAGCCCACTGTTGTTGTTGTTGTTGTTACGTGCCATTGGAGTCGGACCCAACTCATAGCGACCCCCTCCTTGGGTTTCCGAGGCAGTATCACTGCAGAAGTAGATTGCCCCATCTTCCTTCTGAGGAGTGGCTGGTG
>NW_006921744.1:1082549-1083738 GCF_000298275.1 Orycteropus afer afer | reverse complement strand
TGTAAATATTCACCTCATATGCCTGCCTTTAGTTTGGCTGGAAGCTACAGGTGTGGGTTCAATTTCAGACCTGAAGGGAAGCCAGGGACCATAGTCTCAGTGGTTCTACCAGGCTCTATCAGACCAGCAAACCTGGTCCCTTTTTTTTTTTTTTTGCCCCCAAAGGATTTTGAGTTTTGTTCCACATCGTTCGTCCGCTCTGGCCAGGATCTCCTACATAGATCACCCTCCAAGTGGTTGACAGTGGTAGCAGGGCACCATCTAGTCCTTCTGGACTCATAGTCATATAAGCTGAGGATCACATGGTGTACCAGTCACCTGGATTAATTGTTTCCATGAATCTTTTGTTTTCTTCATTCTTCTTTGCTCTGGACGAGGAGAGACCGATCATTGCATCTAGATGGCTGCTTGCAAACTTTTAAGATCCCAGTCGCTACTCACCAAAGTAGGAGGTAGAACAACATTTTGTGTACCATGTTATGCTAGTTGAGCTTGATGTTCCCTGTGACCATGGTCCTGAGCCCACGGGTTCAACTACTTGCTCCCTCTGGGTAGCTGGCTGTGCCCAAGAAGTGACTACAACCTTGTCTTTTGTCAGCTCTACTATACACCTGGGAATTCTTACAGAACATATGAATACACTTGTAGAAACATTGTCTGCCAACCCTATACATGGTCTTGGGTACACTCCTGCTGTATAGACATAACTAATAGTTCAGCCTGTCCACCCATCATCCACCCGTATATCCATGTTTGCCTTCACTGACAATGCAGTACTGTATGTATGAAAGGGTTCATCTCTGTTGTCTGTACCTCCCATATACCTCTCTATGTCTTTCTCTTCCTTAATGTCACTGTGTTGATCACTCACGTTTGATACATTGCCCTTCTCGTCACCCAAATCAATACTTACTTTACCTATCTAACAGGGCCCCTCCCCAGTAACCAACAGAGAAAATTTCCTTCCATATATAAACCTTCCCTTGACTTTTTTACAATATTTGCCCTTCTGTGATTGACTTATTTCACTCAGCATAATGTCCTCCAAGTTCATCCATGTTATGCAGTGTTTTGCAGATTCTATATTACTCTTTAGGGTTGCATAGTATTCCATTGTGTGCATGTGCCATAGTTTGGTTATCCATTCCTCAGTTGATGGACACCTAGGTTGTTTCCATCTTTTGGCTAT
>NW_006921744.1:1048353-1066889 GCF_000298275.1 Orycteropus afer afer | reverse complement strand
GCTTTGGGCCCCATCCCCCTCCAGAGATGAACTTTTCAGCTTGAACTTGTCGGCTTCTACATGCTTGTGAGCCATTTATCTAAGATAAATTTCTCTCTCTCTCTCTATAAATATATATATATATATATATATATATATATATACTTTGCTGGTTTTTGTGTTTCTCTAGAGAACCCAATCCAACACACCTGTCCTGCACTGTCATTTGATCAGTGTGTTAACTTGCCTCCCATCCAAGTTACCAATAACATTGAACAGAAAGGGCCCAACAGAAAGAAGCATCATTATCTATTTTAGCCACTAGAGGGCTACATGTCCCCCAAATGGAGGCAGGTGCTGCTTGGAACTGAGACCAGGATTTGAGCATTATTGGAGTCTGTGGGGCTTGTCATTTGAGGAGAGGCTGGAAGGAGAGTGCAGAATGTTGGGGAAGTACAGGTGTTTGTGGCATCACAGTTTAATGGCAGTGATGGTGGAGAGAGGACTGAAATCACATCACAGGGGGAACCCTTTTGCCAATCACACCCTCCTGGCCTTCTTTCTCTGCAGCAACTGAAACATCCTAGAGATCTGGTAGCGTAGTTCCTAAGGCACTTGACTGCTAACCAGAAGGCTGGCGGTTCAAACCCACTAGCCACTCCTTGGAAGGAAGGTTGGTAATCTACTTCCATAGTGAGGCCACCTTGG
The DNA here is from genome assembly GCF_000298275.1 of Orycteropus afer afer. Classification (NCBI taxonomy): domain Eukaryota; kingdom Metazoa; phylum Chordata; class Mammalia; order Tubulidentata; family Orycteropodidae; genus Orycteropus; species Orycteropus afer. The sequence continues at coordinate 1,066,202 of NW_006921744.1, read as the reverse complement.
AAATCCAAGGTGGGGTCACTATGAGTCAGATCCGACTCCACAGCACCTAACAACAACAGCAGAGTATAAAACATTCATAGGCTGTTAAAGGTTGGAGGAAAAAAAGACTGTGGCTAGAAAGGGCAATAAGGTCAAATGGTGGATTTTTCAGGATAGGGGGATGTGTCCAGCTGGATGGCAGAGCAGGAAAGAGGGCGGTGGAGAAAGAACAATTGAAGGTGGTAAAGGTCCATTAAAGTGGGAAAATACGTTATTTAAGAAAGAGATGAAGGCCTTCAAGGCAATGGCAAATGGGCTGATCTTGGAAATGTAGATGTTCCCACATCTCTTCACCAAGACAGAGAAGAGATACATGACCGTGCAGAGAGGGAGCTGGAGACAGTTATGTTTAAGGATATATATATCCCTGGGTGGTACACATAGGTACTGTGCTTGGCTGCTACTGATAGATTGCAGGTTCGAGCCTACCCAGAGGTCCCGCAGAAGAAAGGCCTGGCAATTTACTTTTGGAAAACCAGCCACTGACAGCCCCATGGAGCACAGTTCTGCTCTGACACACGTGCGGTCACCATAAGCTGCCATTGAGTCAAATCTTACTCATGGTGACCCCATGTGTCACCGGGGAGAACTAAGTTCCAAGGTGTTTTCTTGGCTGTAATCTTTAGGGAAGCAGATCATGGCCTTTCTTCCATGGTGTCTCTGGGTGTCTTTAGGTTAGTAGTTGAGCGCAAACTGCCTGTGTGACCGAGTGATCTCTCTCTCTCTGTGTCTGTATCTGTTATGTGCTGTTGAGGCAAGTCCTACTCAGAGTGACCCCATGTGACAGAGCAGAACTTTGCCTTAGGGTTTTCTAAACTATACTCTTTACAGGAGCTCTGGTAATGCAGTGCTCACACGCTTGGTTACTAATAGAAAAATAAAAAGTTTGAACCCACCAGTCCTTCTTTAGGATTGAGTCAATCTTCCATAAAAATTACAGCCTTCGAAACTCTATGGGCCAGCTCTACTCTGTCCTGTAGGGTTGCTATGAGTCAGAATTGATTAAATGGCAATGGGTTTGTTCTGAGTTTAATCTTAAGGGAGGGAGTATGGGCTTTTCTCCTGTGGAGCTAGTGGGTTTGAACCACGTACCTTTCGGTTAGCAGCTGAGTACTCAACCATTTCACCACCAAGGCATACTCGTGCCTTCTATCATCTCTCTGTCTGTCTGTCTACCTGTCTATCTATCAATCATCTATCTATACAGATAAGCCTCTCTTAATGTCCACAAAACACTCTGAAATAGGATGTTATGTGATTTGGACTTTGTCTGAACATCATATTAAAATAATGCGGGAGCTTGCCGTAAGTCCTCATAGATGCTGGTGCAGCTGCTTGCTGGTGGAGGCTGGAGGAGCAGGGCCAGGGGCCAAGAGGGCAGTGGCAGGAGCTAAGCAGAGCTGTACGGTGAGGAAGGAGCTGAGCACCTGGCCCTGCCACTGTTCTATTCACCTGACAGCAGGAGCAGCCTGCGGACAAAGCTCAAGAGCCAGTGCCCAGAAACATGTCCCCCGCCTCACCTGCCTGTGTCTCACCCATGGTCCAGTGATACAAAAATCAGGTTTAGGGTCTTTAAAACCATTGAGGGGAAAACAATAAAGGAGAGCTGCTTTCTGTTGGTTTTTTTTTTTTTAAAAAACAAAACCTTATGAGACCACAGGCATATGTGGATGGATGTTGCCTGAACAGACATTAAATACACCTGTATATATGTTCTCCCACAGTCATTATGAAAGTAGGGGCTGGTCTGAGGTGGATGGTTCTGCAGATACGATGATGGTGAATATGCTGGAAAGTCAGCAAGGCCTGTTACCAACTCTTCCAGGAAATTGTCTCCTCCAACTCCAGTCTGTAACTCTTTGTTACTTCTTGTCTACCATCCCTCTGACAATATAAGGGTGTTCTCTCTTCAGGCAGGCAGTTGAACCTGCACTGCATTTGAGTGACTTAGAGGGAGGTATCTCACATGGTCTTGACAGATGGAGGAGAGCAGGCTTTTGAGCACTGTGTGCTAATGGGATACTGGGGCCAAATATGCCACTGTAAGGACAAAGCATGATCTCATTACTGTGCCCAGCTGGGGGAAGCTGAGTCTGTGCCTTCAGCGTATCTTTCAGGACACAGGATGCTGGCTGCTCCCAGAGGGCCATCTGGCCTTGAGTGAGGTGGACGGTCTCAGGGACCTGGGAGCTGGCCTGGCAGCTTCCACTGAAGAAACCCAAGGAGATGCTCGTATACCGGACACAGGGGCTGGTGATCTGGGGAGGAATGGCTGGCCTGTCCAGGTGGGTGGGGTCTGCCTGGGTCATCTAAACATGTAGACCTTGGCCACTCTGGCAGGGGGCACAGTCTTTCCTCCTCTTTTCTGTTACGTGGTGGGAGAGAAGGACCAAGGTGGTAAGGATTGTCATCTGCAGACATATGTGGTCACTGACTCTGGCCCAACTCACATGCTCAAGCAGACTGGCTGTCCTGCAGTTGCTGCCACTCACAGAAATGATTCACACAGACTTGCCACTGGCTGGAGAGTGGTGAGCCTCCACAACCCAGGCCAGACTCTACCCTAGAAGGGGTTTCCAGGGAGAAGGGGAGGCCAGGAGAGCTTGCCTTGATGCCCTGGACTGCCAAATCAGTACCACAAGGGGGTGACTTTAAAGAACAGAACTTTATTTCCTCACAGTTCTAAAGGCTCAAAGTCCAAATCAGGGTCTTCTCTGCTTGTTGTTCCTTCTGGGTGCTGCCTCCTAGTTCCTGGTGGCTGCTCCAATCCTGTGCTGTTCCTCTGCCGCTTATAGAGGCATCTGCCTCTAGTCACATGGTGTTCCTTTTCCCTCTGCACGTCTCCTTCTTACAAAAACCACTCACAAAGGATTAGGCTTAGGGACAGCACTCCACCCCCCTTCTCCAGTAAGTCTTCTTTTGACCCAACAGATAACAAAAGAAAAGCCTTATTTCCCCAAACAAGGTCATAGTCACATATACTGGGGTCAGGACTTCAACATGTCTTTTGGGGACACAGTTCAATCCATAACAGAACTCATCGACACCTTTTCATAGGCAGTTCTCCCCAGGGTTGGGCTCCACTTCCCTAGGCCAGGGCCAAACTTTGAGCCTGTCCCAACAAAAAGGTGTGAGAGCACTGTCACTCCTGACCCCTACCCCAGCTTCTTGTCTGGTGCCACTCTCCCGGCTGCTTAGGCCATGTGCAAGCCTGGATTCAGATAGGAACCACCACTTGACAAGTGAATAAAGCCACTCAAGCTGGAAGCGGTCCCTGGTGAAGGTGAAGGGCACGCCTGGCGCTGCCAGATGCCTGGCTGCAGCGCACCCCGCTCTTCCTCCCACACCCTCAGCAGCACAGAGTCTCATTCATAAAGGCAGGCAGGCCACTGTCACGTGAATGTCAAACTCCTACGCAGAGAAGGGCAGAGGCTTTCCCCACAGAAGGAACAACACTGTGCTTAGGGCCTCCTCGCTTCTTCCCAGAGTCCACAGATGACACAACCCTCTGTCTCTGATGCTGGAGTCGGGGTCATGACCTTCTGAGGGCAGGGAAGTGGGGGACACAGCAAGGCTGGTGGCACTTTTTAAAAATTAAACACCCTTTGGCTCAGTGACAGTTTTAAAAATGTTGTGACATGCTGCAGTAATGGGGTTTTCAAACCTCTTAAAGACTTGGTCTGGCCGATGACGAAATCAAAGACTTAGGGACAATGTTGCAGTGTATTCAGAGTCCCTGGTTAGTGTGAATGGTTAACATGCTCGGCTGCTGACTGAAAGGTTGTTGGTTCGAGTCCACCCACCCAGAGGCAGCTTGGAAGAAAGGCCTGGTGATCAGCTTCTGAAAACTCAGCCACTGAAAACCCTGCAGAGCCCAGTTCTGCTCTGACATACACGGATCACCATGAGTCAGCGTCCACTGGATGGCAACATGCTTTTTAAAGACTACAGAGCAGGCCTGGCAAGTAACAGACACTAAGTCGGCATTAGCTATTACTAGGCTGCCCTCATCATCTTTTGCCCCCTGCCTCCCTGTTGTTCCCCACTCTCATCTGCTCTCTCTTCTGTCTCCAGAACTATTTTTTCACAGTAATGCAGATTTTCACATCACTTCCTGCTTAAAGCCAGCTACCTTAATGGGCCACCATTTGTCTGTCATTTTGTCATACTTTGCTGGCTTTTATGTTCAGAAGAAGATGTAGAATGATGAATATCACTGCTGATGTCAGATGGATCTTGGCTGAAAGCAGAGAATACCAGAAAGATGTTTACTTGTGTTTTATGGACTATGCAAAAGCATTCAACTGTGTGGATCATAACAAATTATGGATAACATTGCAAAGAATGGGAATTGCAAAACACTTGATTGTGCTCATGTGGAATTTGTACATAGACCAAGAGGCGGGTGTTGGAACAGAACAAGGGGACACTGACTGCATGGTTTAAAATCAGGAAGGAGTGTGTCAGGGTTATATCCTTTCCCCATACTTATTCAATCTGTATGCTGAGCAAATAATCTGAGAAGCTGGACTATATGAAGACGAACATGGCATCAGGATTAGAGGAGGACTCATTAACAACCTGTGATACCCAGATGACACAACTTTGCTGAAAGTGAAGAAGACTTGAAGCACTTACTGATGAAGATCAAAGACTACAGCCTTCAGTATGGACTATACCTTCACATAAAGAAAACAAAAATCTTCACAATTGGACCAATAAGCAACATCATGATAAACAGAAAATATTGAAGTTGTCACTTCACTTGGATCCACAATCAATACCCATGGGAGCAGCAGCCAAGAAATCAAATGATGTATTGCACTAAGCAAATTTGCTGCAAAAGACCTCTTTAAAGTGTTAAAAAGCAAAATATCACTTTGAGAATGAGGGTGGGCTAACCATTTTCTCCCCAGGCCACAGCTTTTTAAAGTAACACAAATGGTTCAGTGATTACATTACAATCTAAATTGAATTGATGATAAGGGGTTGTGGCCTTTAGTGTGTTTTTGAAGGTGAGTCTTCTAAAGTGGGAGCTCTGGTGGCATAATGCCTAAGGCATTTGACTGCTAACCAGAAGGCTGATGGTTCAAACCCACCAGCCGCTCCTCGGAAGGAAGGCTGGGCAATCTACTTCCGTAGTGATACCGCCTCGGAAACCCAACGAGGCATTGCCATGAGTCAGGTCCGACTCGACGGCACATAACAACAACAACAACAAAGTCATGTAAGTCATGTTGTCAGTCTACATGGACTACATGTCCAACTATGGACTCCATGTCCAACTATGGACTCTCACACTAAAATATCCAGAATCCTCCCAAAGGACCAAACAGAAAAAAAATGGCAATGATCCATGCCCTCTACAATATTCTTTTGGATAAAACAGAGAAACAAGAAATAAAATCTTAATATTCTTTAATACTAGTAGTCTAGTAAGATCTGTAAATCTATGTTGAAACATCTGTCTCTTCTAATGTTTTTTGAATTTTCTTTCCCTCACATTATTTCTGTCATTTTCAGGTGTCTAACTTCCAGACAAGATAGTCCTAGAATGCTCTTTGGCTCACAGCAACTGTGTCTTGCGGGAAACAAACAGATAAACAAACCACTGTGGCTAGTGACAGAGGCTTTTACAAGCATACCTTCCTTGGCCCCATCCTTTGCTCCAGCACAGCCCCACGAGGGGTTGGGAGTGATACTTGCACCAGGGGGTCTCTTCTCAAAAGGCAGTCCTAATACTTGGGCAGCCTCCTGGCTTTGGGGTGCGAGAAGCCGCATCCAAGAACATAATCTCAGTCCCTGCTGGCTTCACTCTGGGACCTTCACACCAATGCAGCCTCCAGACAGCAGGGAGCAGAGCTCCAAATAGTCCTCGATGCTCTGGGCCTTCCCTTGTTCACAGCCTCAAAGGTGATGGAGGGAAGAGCAGGAGGTGGCCCCAGGCCACTGTGGGCTTGGATCCCAGACTGAGCCCATGCCAGATCTGCAGAGTTAAACCTCTGGGAGCCTCAGTTTCCTCAAATATAAAATGGGAATGTCCCCTAGCTGTGGTGATGTGTATGTTCAGAGTCTGGTGTTATCAGCATAAGATGACCAGCGACTGGCTGACAAGGCCTCATGGCAGGAGGTGCTATGCGCTGTGGTCTGGGTGCCTCTAGCCTGGGCCTCCTTGTGTGTGGGGGTTGATAAGAACACAGACTTGTGACACCACTGTCAGGGTTGCAGAGGAATGAAACCGACCAGGGAGTATGTGGTACCTTTTTTATTTAGTCTTCATTTAAACATGTGTTTTTGGAATAGCTTATTAAATAGGATCTTTGCAAAATTCAATCCTCACAATATTTACAGTGAACTTTGCACAAACATATTCTGACTGTGAGCTTTCTGCTCCCCATTTTGTGTCAATAATTTACAAATTTATATCACAACACAACCCCAGCTACTTCTTCCATTGTGTCTTTGCCTCTAGTTTTTCAGTTTGGCAAGTTCTAAGCTAGGATAAAGAGTGCTAGGAAAGAGCTAATTCAAGCACACAGGAAATAAAATCTTTCTTTTATCAAGAAAGAGTTATAGAAACTTTTTGCTTTCCAATTGAAAACGTGTCCCATGGTGTGGTGGGACAGTATTAAGTAACCACGGAAATGTCTGATGGCTGGTTCATCTTCATTTTTTTGTGCACTATCATCTCTTTTAATCAAATAAGCAGAACTGGAGAAGTCAAAGCCTTTGGACTGTCAGGACATGTTAGGGAAACCACCTGATTCAGACTTAGGAATGAAAGCCATCAGGGGCTGCCCATGGAAACGTCCACAGCACTGGTGAGAGCTGCGCCCAGGGAGGTCCAGCAGGCCTGACCATCTGCTCAGGATTCCACACCGCACAGAAGAGACACCCACCTGGGCCCCAGCCATGCCGGGCGAAACCCTGCTAATTCTTCAGATGCAAAACCTACGCAGGGCACTGATCAACAAGAACACACTTCTCTTTGCCTCTTTGGGTGGAAAAATATCTGGTTGAATAAAAGAACACAGCACCCAAGTATTACAAAAAGCATGGGTTCTTATGGAAAGCAACAATATATGATTTAGAAACAGAATTATGAAAACATACACATTAGCAATTGTACCTTTTGTGTTTTGTAAATATAGCTTAAGAATTCCATTTTATACATCTGATGTCTAAAAACAAACCATGACCTTCTCTTTTTTTCTTGGTTCCATGCCTTGTGGGAAGAGCACAAATCAACTCTTTAATCACCCTGGTATGCAGAAGAGTATTTGGGACCAGAGACCTATGCGTTCTGTACCTATTCACTGAAGCCTCTGATGTGCAGTTAGAGAGGGGCAGCCTGCTAGAAAATAAACTGAGGAAACAAAGTTTCTAGGAATTTGAGAAGCTGTTCATGCATTTAATCGTTTCCCTTCTGCAGGAGGGTTCCCTAGTTAGAAATGTGGTCTGCAGGTCTGTGCAGCCCTCAGGCTCTGGTCTGAACCTGCCAGGCCTCCCAATGCAGACTCCTACTCTAACACACTTTACCACAGAATGCCTGGCCCCTAACGACAGGCATGAACAAAACAGTCTAAGCACTTGCTACCCTCCAGAAGTCAGTGTGCCACAGCAGAGACTGCGTCTACAGCCGTGGATCTTAACCACCTGCCCACAGTTCTCAATTGAGCAGGTCAGACCCAGGTCCTCTGTGCCCTGCAACAACTGCTAATCCTAATTTTACTAAATTGGCCCCAACCAACCCCACAGCAGGGCAGCTTGGAGGCTGTGGGCTTCAAGTTGAGTGGGTGTGCTAAAGGGATGGAATGTGGGATGGTGGAGGGTGGAGCTGAGAGTGGGGCATCTGCCCTGGAAAGTCAGGAACTACTCCTTTCCGTGGAAAGATAGCAGGCAAGGAAGAAAAGTGCACACATCAATGGCAAACATTAACCTGCTTGCTTAGCTCTTTCAGGGCGTTATTTAAGAAATGTGTTTGTCTAAGTGCAGAGAGGCAAGATGATTTGGCACCCAACCCTCCCCCAGCCCAAGTCTCCCTGGGACCCAATGGTGCCCACCATGGGGCTCTTATTTGGTGGCTCATGGCGACCAGGGTCAGCCTGCAAGTGCACAGTCCTACTGATTTTTGTGAACAAAGGCTACCATTGCTTTTACCACCATCCAATACAATGGCTTTGATTTTGCATAAACAATCACAGACTTGATTAAAGTAGATCTGTTATTCTGGGTTAAACTTTTTTTTTTCTTGCATTCAAACATTTATGTTCCATCTACCCTGAACAATGGATTGAGGAGAAAACAGGCACCTCCAAAGCCTAGCCAAGAATGATTACTTGCTGAAATGACACTCATTGAACAAACTGAGTGAATGAGAGGAAGGACTAGACTGGCGTTGGCTCTGTCTTCAAGGGGCGGTTTTCTTCAAGTCTCGAATCTGCTTAATCAAGTAGTTCTTCTCGTCAGTGAACTGCTCGTCGTCCATCCTTTCTTTCTGGAAGGTGCTCAGAAACTCAATGAGTTTGGGTTGATTTTTCAATAGGATCTCCACAATAGGCTGTGTTTTGTGAGGACTGGCCACAAACACCTGAAACACAAAGAGCAAAGACCCACTTACTCAAGGGATCTACAACAGGCAAGTGTACGGGGCCCAAAGTGTGTTAGTGGTCACCAGGAGGGAAGGGAAAAGGGAACTCACTGCTCAGGGGAAACTGAGCTTCTGTGAAGGATGATGGGAAAATTTAGGAATGGATAGTGGTGATGGCTGAATAGCATGATGGACATCATGAATGTCACTGAACTACACATGTGTGAAATGACAAATGTTTTGTTATGTATATATTTACCACAATTAAAATAAAACAAAACCAAACACCTGGAACAGGACGCACTCACCAGGGACCCTGACAAGCCGACTCGTGTTTCACACAACAGAACGAAACACTGCCCTGTCCTGTGGCCGCCTCATAACTGTTGCTATGGTTGGCCCATCGTTGCAGCCACTGTGTCAGTCCATCTTGTTGAGGGTCTTCCCCTTTTTTGCTGACCCTCTGCTTTGCCAAGCATGATGTCCTTCTGCAGGGACCGGTGCCTCCTTATAACATGTCCAAAGTACATGAGACAAAGTCTCACAATCCTACCTTCTAAGGAGCACTCCAGCTGCACTTTTTCCAAGACAGACTTGTTTGTTCTTCTGGCAGTCCATGGTATATTCAATATTCCTCAACAGCACTGTAATTCAAAGACATCAATTCTTCTTCAGTCTCCCTTATTCATTGTCCAGCTTTTGCCTGGATATGAGGTGACTGAAAAGACCATGGCTTGGGTCAGGTGCACTATAGTCCTCAAAGTGACATCTTTGCCTTTAAACCCTTTAAAGAGGTTTTTTTGCAGCAGATATGCCCAGTGCTTCTGTGAATTTAAGCCTCGAGTTGCAATAGTGAGAGATTCTATGGGCAAAATATTGAATGATGCAGGAAACATCAAGAGAAGATGGCAGGAATACACAGAGTCACTGTACCAAAAAGAACTGATGGATCTTCATCCATTTCAGGAAGTGGCATATGATCTAGAACCAATGGTAATGAAGGAAGAAGTCAAAGCTGCAATGAAAGAACTGGCGAAGAACAAGGCTCCGGGAATTGATGGCATACCGATTGAGATATTTCAACAAACAGATGCCCCATTGGAGGCGCTCACTCAGTTATGCCAAGAGATTTGGAGGACAGCTACCTGGCCAACTGACTGGAAGAGATCCATATTTGTGCCCATTCCAAAGAAAGGTGATCCCACAGAATGTAGAAATTATAGAACAATATCACTAATATCACATGCAAGTAAGATATTACTGAAGATAATTCAGAAACGTTTGCAGCAGTATATTGACAGAGAACTTCCAGAGGTTCAAGCCGGATTCAGAAGAGGACGTGGAACAAGGGATATCGTAGCTGTTGTCAGATGGATCTTGGCTCAAGGCAAAGAATACCAGAAAGAGGTTTACTTGTGTTTTATTGACTATGCAAAGGCATTTGATTGTGTGGATCATGACAAATTATGGATAACATTGAGAAGAATGGGAATCCCTGAGCACTTGATTGTACTCATGAGGAATCTGTACCTTGACCAGGAGGCTGTCGTTCGAACAGAACAAGGGGACACTACATGGTTTAAAATCAAGAAGGGAGTGCGTCAGGGTTGTATTCTTTCTCCACACTTATTCAATCTATATGCTGAGCAAATAATCCGAGAAGCTGGATTATATGAAGAAAAACGTGGTATCAGGATTGGAGGAAGAATCATTAACAACCTGAGATATGCAGACGATACAACTTTGCTTGCTGAAAGTGAGGATGACTTAAGGCACCTACTGATGAAGGTTGAAGAATACAGTCTGCAGTATGGATTACATCTCAACATAAAGAAAACAAAAATCCTCACAACTGGACCAATGAGCAGCATCACAATCAATGGAGAGAAGATTGAGGTTGTCAAGGAATTCACATTGCTTGGTTCTACAATCGATGCCAACGGAAGCAGCAGTCAGGACATTAGACGACATGTAGCATTGGGAAAGTCAACTGCGAAGGAACTGTTTCAAGTGCTGAGGAGCAAGGATATCTCCTTGAGGACTAAGGTGCGCCTGACACAAGCCATGATATTTCCAATCCCCTTGTATGCATGTGAGAGCTGGACAATGAATAGGGAAGACCGAAGAAGAGTTGATGCTTTTGAGTTGTGGTGCTGGCGAAGAATGCTGAAAGTACCATGGACTGCTAAAAGAACTAACAGATCTGTCCTGGAGGAAGTGCAGCCAGAATGCTCCTTGAAAGCAAGAATGGCCAGACTTCGTCTCACCTATTTTGGTCATGTTGTAAGAAGGGACCATTCCCTGGAGAAGGATGTCATGCTTGGTAGGGTGGAGGGTCGACGAAAGAGGGGGAGGCCTTCAACGAGATGGATTGATACGGTGGCTGCGATGATGGGCTCGAGTATAGCAGGGATTGTGGGGCTGGTGCGGGATCGGGCAGTGTTTCGTTCTGCTGTGCATGGGGTCGCTATGAGTCGGAAACGACTCGACGGCACTTAACAACAACAACAACAACATGCCCAGTGCACTATGTCACTTCATTTCTTGACTGCTGCTTCCATGGGCATTGATTGTGGATCCAAGTAAAATGAAATCCTTAACAACATCATTTCTGTTTATCATGATGTTGCTTAATGGTCCAGTTGTAAGGATTTTTGTTTTCTTTATATTGAGGTGTAATCCATATTGCAGACTGTAGTCTTCACTCTTCATCAGTAAGTACCTCAAGTCCTCTTCGCTTTCAGCAAGCAAAGTTGTGTTGTCTGTATATCGCATGTTGTTAATGAGCCTTCCTCAATCCTGATGCCATGCTTTTCTTCATACAGTCCAGCTTCCTGGATTATTTGCTCAGCATACAGACTGAATAAATATGGTGACAGGATACAACCCTGACATCAATATACTCACCACATAAATAGATTTTGCGATTTTGCCTCAAGTCTCTCTTTTTAAAGAAATAAAACTTTACTGAAAAAACAGACCCTTACCCCTCCATCTTCTCTCCCCATTCATTGGAAGCACTTTTAAAAAAATCTGTTTCCTCCTAATACGTATATGTAAACATAAAGGACATATAGAGTATTTGTGTGTGCTTTTTTTAATACATAATTTAATTTTGAACAGGTATATGTTCATTTGGCTCAAAATCAAAGTACAAATGTGAAAAGCCATCTCTCACTTTCCTTCCTGGAAGTCACCAACGTTTCTGTTTTCTGATGTTTGTGGAGCTTAAAAAGTACAATTGCTCAGGTCCCATCTCCCAGAGGGTCCAATTTGGTAGAGCTGGGTGGAGCTCTGGCATTTGGTATTTTTATAAAGTTCCATACAAACTCTTATGTGCAGTCCTGGTTGAAACTACTATCCTGGACTAATAAAAACTCAGTTATATTATAAAAGACAGGAACAACTAAGTCTACAAGACACTAAACCAAAACCAAACTCACTGCGTGAAGTCAATTTCAACCCATAGCGATCCCTCCTTGGGTTTCTGAGGTGGTATCACTACGGAAGTAGATTGCCCAACCTTCCTCCCAAGGAGTGGCTGGTGGGTTTGAACTGCTAGCCTTCTGGTTAGCAGTTAAATGCCTTAGGCACTACGCCACCAGAGCTGCTACAGGACACAGTAATTCAAAAATACAATATTGACTCACGCAGTATTTTTAACTGACACATTTCACAGTTACAAACTATATACATGACTAGAATACAGATAACAGTGTATCTGACCCCTGACTCAGTTATCCAGTGCTGCTGTGACAGAATACCACAGGTGGATGGCTTTTACAGACAAATTGATTCTCTCACAGTTTAGAAGGCGAGGAGTCTGAATCCAGGGCTCTCAAAGGTGGCATTTTCTCTCTGTCAGCTCTGGGGCAGGTGGATGGCTTTTACAGACAAATTGATTCTCTCACAGTTTAGGAGGCGAGGAATCTGAATCCAGGGCTCTCAAAGGCGGCTTTTTCTCTCTGTCAGCTCTGGGGAAAGGTCCTTGTCTCCTTTCAACATCTGTGGGCCTGGCATTCTTTGGAAATCTCCATGTGACTGGGCATCACTCTTCCTCTGGGTCTAGGAGGTTCTCAGTGCAGGGACACTGGGTCCAAAGGACCCGCTTTGCTCCCAGCTCTTCTTTCTTGGTGATATTCAGGTCCCTCCTTCTCTGCTCGCTTCTTTCACCTTTTATCTCTTGTAGATAAAAAGTGATGCGGGCCACACCCCAGGAAAACTCTACGTACACTAGATCAGGCCTGTGACCTGAGAAAGGATGCTGAAACCCACACTAACCCTGCCTCATTAAGACACAGAGGTCAAGATTTACACTGTATCACAAATGGAGGATAATTACGTCAGATAACATCACTACATATCTGCCAAACAACATCATTATATAACTGCAAAACCACTGAGAATCATGACCTAGGCAAGCTGACACATGTTTTTTGGGGACACAATTCAACCCATGACAATTTCTGTTTAGCTCTCTGGTTCATCTCCTGGACTCCTAACTCCTGCTTCACCACCTGGCCCACTATGCACCTTGCTAACATAAGTCTACAACTGATCACATTCGGTTGGTGATTCAAACCTACTGAGTGACTCGATGATAGAAAGACCTAGCAATCTAATCCTGTAAAGATTATACCCTAAGAAACCCTATGGAGCAGTTGTACTCTGTTACATGGGGTCGCTACGACTCAGAGGTTGATCTGATGGTACATAACAGCAGCAAGCACAAGTTGGTTATGGGAGCAGTGAGGGCCACAGGTTGAGCCTTGAGGTTCCTCCACCACAGCAAGTATGGGGAAGGAGAAAACTATAAACAGCTATGAAGCACCTATAAGAAAGGAGCAAAAGGCTGTGGAGATTCAAAGTAGTGAAGATAACATTAGATTGCTGGCTTTGGAACAGGAAGGGCTCTGGTGTAGGCAACATTAGAGCTCATCTGTGAGTTGTGGAATGAATTTTCACACATGGTGATAACAAGGGCAAGTATTTCATGAATATAGAATTGTACCAGTGGAAGCCCTGAGATAGGCAGGGATGGAGGGTGAGGGAAGAACAGTGAGAGTGAGTGTAGGGAGCAGAGTGAGGGAAAGCAGGGCAGATTCTATTGCACTGGCTGAGCTGCCAGAGCTGGTTCAAATTCCACCTCTACCACTTACTAGTGGTATGTCCATTTAATTATACCCTTTAAATGGGTGGTTTGGATAGTTTGTAAATGATAGCTCAATAAAGCTACTTATACAAAAAGAAGGAAAAATAGCAAGGGTGGGTCAATATGTGGAGAAATTGAACCCTTATCCATTACTAGTAGAATATAAAATTGTGCAGCTGCTTTGGAAAACAGATGGCTTTTCACAAGCAGTTCCTCAGAAAATCAAACATAGTGTTATCAAATGACCGAGGAATGCCACTCGTAGGTATAAATCCAAAAGACTTGGAAGTAAGGACCCAAACAGATACTTGCACACTGATGCTCACAGCAGCATTATGCACCATAGCCAAAAGGTGGAAACAACACAAGTGTGGATAAACAAAATGTAGTATCTATAAACAATGGAATATTATTTAGCCATGAAAAAGAATGAAGTGTTGACCTATTCTACAACATGGATAAATAGCACAAAAGGCTACATAATGTATTGATATGAAATATTCAGAATAGGGAAATTTGTAGAGACAGAAAGCAGATTAGTGGTTACAAGGATGGGGGTGGGTAGGCAGGGGATTATGAAGTGTGTGACTGCTTAATGAGTATAGGGCTTCCTTTTGGGAGGATGAAAAATGTTCTGGAACTAGATAGTGGTGATGGCTGCACAATACTGTGAATGTATTAAATGCCTATAAATTGTACACATTAAAATGGTTAAAATGGTGAATTTTGTGTTACGTAAATTTTACCACAAAAGTAAAAATTGTTACTTGAAAAAAAAAAGCATCCCAGGTTTGTTTACACTGTTAGACAAAATCCTTGATGCTTACATAGTAACTATTAATATGTCAGTAAATGACATGCTGGAGACAAAATGTGTGGTTTTCTGGTTACCGTTTGTTTACAAGAGTGTTGTTATGGAGTTTTAGCTAAAATCTACATAAATAACTCATGCAATAATATTTCTTAAAAAAAAAAAAACATTAAATGTATTGGACAAACCAAGCTTCTCTTGTTTCACTTCAAAATAAACGTAAAATGTAGTGGAGCTTATAGACATCCTCATTGGGTCAGTGGGGAGTATCCATGTACTCTATCATAAACCTGAGGAAAAATTTAAGTCTGTTTTCAAATTTTAAAAATGTCCTTACTTTTGTTTTTTATAGTTCCTGAATTCTGCTGCTTCTAACCAGAAGCAACTAACGCAATAGTGTGCGATTCTCTCTGGGCAATGGGACACTGAAGCACCTTCAACAAGGCTCAAGATGAACCATTCATTATCAGGAAGGGACTTCTAATTCAAGGATTGAGGAACTCAATCTTCTGACTATTATGTCCAATGGAAAGAGTTCTTGGTTCTCTCACCTCTGTCCTTTTTTAAATGGGAATATTTAGTTGTGTTTTCGATGAAAATTTACACAGTAAACTAGGTTCTCATTTAATAATTTCCACAAAATTTACTCAGTGACATTGGTTACATTTTCCAGTGTGTCAGCTTTCTCATTATGTCCATTCTGGTTGTTCCATTTCCAGTAATCTAGCTTCCCTGCCCTCTTGCCTTCTCTTCTTTGCTTTGAGTAAATGTTGACCATTTGGTCTTGTAGAGATGATTTTTTTTTTTAAAGGACCACAGTAATGTCCTCATTTTTTAAAAGTGCCATTTTCAACTCCCCCAAAATGAGTTAAGGAAATGATGCTCTAACTCCTTTTTAAGAAAGCAGTTTTATTGGCTATGATCTTTAATTTCCATAACTCAAAAGTGTGATTTATAGATCCTCAAACATGGTGAAAGAAAAAGCAAACATCATAACCACAATTCAAATATTTCTAGCTCAGAAAACTAAAAATATTTTGCTCTCCATTTTAATCTTAATGCTTTTAATGAAACAAAAATAAATATGTCACACACACATATTCATTATTTTCATTCAGGTTCTATTTTGCCATGAGGGATTTGAGCTAGACAAGGCACTGGAAGGTTAGCCATGTTCTTTGCTTACCTTATTGTCTTTGAAGACTATGATAAGACTGAAATATAACTATGAGCCTGGAGCTCTCAGGTCATAGTGCCTAAGGCATTTGACTGCTAACCAGAAGGTTGGTGGTTCAAACACACCAGTTGCTCCAAGGAAGGAAGACAAGGCAATTTACTTTCATAAAGATTTACCACTTTGGAAACCCAACAGGGGTTACTATGAGTCAGAATCGACTAGATGGCAATGTTTTTTTTCTTTTCTAAAATAAGCCTGGAATGCTTTGCATATAAGGATTTGAAACTGGCACCTGCTATATTTATATGGAAGTAACCTGGAGGCAAATGCCATTCATGGACGTATAAAAGAATGAAAACATTTTATTCTTCAAAGTTTCACCTTCCCAACTGAATGCAAAGCTGAGTAACATGGAACTTCTGATAAGATGGAGGAATAGGCAGACAAGCAACACAGACCTTTTTCAACAAAGAAAAGAAAAACAGAGATACAGAAGATGATCCTGGATCCCTGAGCTTTGAAAGGAACTATACAGAAGTAGATTAGGCACCAACTAGTGGAAAACATGAACGAAAACAGTGAGTACAGAGACGGTCGGAGCTGCAGACTGTCAGCTACTCTGACGGGACCAACAGCCTGAGATTTCCAAGTCATGTTGAGACCTGAGAATTGACCTAAAGATCAGCCCTGGTCACCAAGGGCTGTAGGGATGACTGTGCTGGTGGCCTATGACTAGGAAGGGAAACAGCAAGGAGGGAGACAACCTGAGCTGTTGATTTCTACTGTCTGGAGGGTGAAGCCATTTTCATTGTTTACACATGGCAGCCATTTTGGATATTTAGAGTGACTGAGGGCACAACCATTTTCAATGTTTACAAGTGGCGGCCATTTTGGATATTTAAAGTAACTGAGGGTGCAGCCATTTTGAATGTTTACAAGTGACAACTATTTTGGATTTTAAAGAGACAGCATTCTCATTTGGATTCCAGGGACCTAATAATTTGGATGCCAGGGACCTTGGCTGCTTGCCAAGATCAGCAGGGATACACAAGAGGCTGACAACAGGAAAGAAGACAGGTGTTGAATGTATAAGAGCTGTCAACTAGTGAATAGAGGAACACAGCACAGTACCCTGCTTGCGTAGATAACATACAAACAAAACAAAGAAAATGAAAATCGTGGGCAAGTCATGCCAATATACAATCACCAATTAAATATAAACACAAAAATGTCACAATACCTCGGAGACAACAGAGCCATCACAGTCCACACAAAGAAGCAAGATAAAGCAGGAGAAACAAGGGATCAGGATACAAACTCAAAACATATCCCTGAGGAAGATGCAGCAGTGGAACTCCCTGATAAAGAAATCAAAAGAATTATATTTAGGTGTCTTCAATGAATTGAGAGACAGATCAAGGAAAACACTGACAAAATTGAGGAAAACACAGATAAAATCCTACAACAATTTCAAAAGACAATACAAGAACAAAATGACAAAATAAATGAAAAATTAGAAATTATACTAAATTTACACACAGAAATCCAGATTAATACTAAATTTTCAGAAGTAGATAAGACATTGAATGGGCAAAGGAGCAGAATTGAATCAATGGAAGACAGAATTAGTGAGATAGAAGGCACATACCAGAACACTTCTTTGGAAAGAGATGAATCAGAAAAAAGATCAAAACAAAATGAAGAAAGCCTAAGGTCCATTTGGGATACCATCAAAAGGAATAACGTACATGTAATCAGAATTCCAGAACAAGAGACAAAAAAGACCACAGAGAAAATTGTCAAAGATTTATTGGAAGATAATTTTCCTGGTATGATGAAAGATGAGAATATACCCATTCAGGAAGTCCAATAAACCCCAAACAGGACAGACCCCAAAAGAAAATCAACAAGACATATCATCATTAAACTTACCAAAACCAAAGAAAAAGAAAGAACCACGAGAGCAGCACAGGAAAAATGAAAAATTACCTACAAGGGGCAACCAATAAGACTAAGCTCAGATTTCTCGGCAGAAACCATGCAGGTGAGAAGACAATGGGATGGTATATATAAAACCCTG
>NW_006921744.1:1046083-1047284 GCF_000298275.1 Orycteropus afer afer | reverse complement strand
TAAAGAATAATGTAGAGTCTGCAAAACACCGCATAATATGGATGAACTTGGAGGACATTATGCTGAGTGAAATAAGTCAATCACAGAAGAATAAATATAGTATTAGTCTGTTGTTGTGGAGGGTCAAGGAAATGTTTCTATATGGAGGGAAACTTTGTTTGTTGGTTGCCAGGGGTGGGAAGGGAGCGGAGGGAACACTGCAAAAAATAAAAATAAAAAAATGCATTGACCCATGTCACTTTAGTTTTGTGTATTTCACCGTACATAAATTATATTTCAATAAAATGCATTAAAAAAAAAAAAAGAAGAAACATAACCAAAAATGCACAAAAAGCAGAAGATAAACTAGATGACTGGGACTTTCTAAAAACTACATGCCTATGTGCATCAAAAGACTTCTCCAAAAGAGTAAAAAGAGAACCTATAGATTGGGAAAAAGTATTCAGCAACAACATATCTGATAAGGGACTTAACTCTAAAATTTATAGAAAACTGCAACACCTCAACATCAAAAAAACAAACAATACAATTAAAAAATTGGCAGAAGACTTGAATAGACACTTCACCAAAGAAGATATTCAGGTAGCCAACAAACACATGAAGAAATGATTGCCATTATCAGCCATTAAACCAAAAAAACCAAACTTATTGCCATTAAGTTGTTCCTGACTCATACAACCCCTCCTTGGCTTTCCAAGGCAGTATCTCTATGGAAGTACATTGCCCAATCTTCCTTCCGATATTAGCCATTATAGAAATGCAAATCAAAACAACGAGACACCATCTAACACCAGCATTAATAGCAAAGATCAACAAGACAGAAAATAACAAATGCTGGTGAGGATATGGAGTTCTCATACACTGCTGATGATTCAACCACTGTGGAAATTGCTATGGCAATTCCTTAAAAAGCTGGAAATAGAAATACCATTTGAGAGAGAGTTCCAGCAAGATGGTAAACTAGGAAGAAAGACTGCACAGACCCTCTTCAATAAAGAAAAGGGAAGCCAATTAATACAGACACAGAAGATAATCCTGGACCCCTGAGCCTTAAAGGGAAGGATATAGAAGTGGACTAAACTCCAATTGAAGAATTTGCATGAAAATACCAAAAAAGGAGATATACGGAGCTGCGGTATGGCAGCGATCCTGAGCGATCCTGATGGCACAGACAGCTTGGAGATTCCTGAGTGCTGGTAGG
>NW_006921744.1:1037796-1043626 GCF_000298275.1 Orycteropus afer afer | reverse complement strand
TAGATAGATAGAGATAAGTATTGATTTGGGTGAAGAGAAGGGCAATGTACCAAATGTGAATGACCAATATGGCACCATTGAGGATGAGAAAGACAGAAAGATGTACATGGGAGGTACAGACAACAAATATGAACCCTTTTGCACATACAGTACTGCATTATCAGTGAAGGCAAGCATAGGTATATGGGTGGATAGATGGGTAGACAGGCTGAATGATTAGGTATGTCTATGAAATGGGGAGTATCCAAGAACATATATAGGGTTGGCAGACAGTGGTTCTATAAGCTTATGTGAATGATCAGAATTCCCAGGTGTATAGTAGAGTTGACAAGGGGAAGGTTGTGTCTCTGCTTGGTCACAGCCAGCTACCCAAGGGAATGAGTAGTTGAACCTGCGGGCTTGGGACCATAGTCACAGGGGACATCAAGCTCAACTGGGATAACATACTATATAAAACATTGTTCCACCTCCTACTTTGGTGAGTAGTGACTGGGATCTTAAAAGTTAGCAAGCTGCCATCTAGATGCAATGAATGGTCTCTTCTCGTCCAGAGCAAAGAAGAATGAAGAAAACCAAAATTCATGGAAACAATTAGTCCTAGCAACTGGTACACCATCCAATCTGCAGCCTATATGACTATGAGACCAGAAGAACTAGATGGTGCCTGGCTACCACTGTCATCTACTTGGAAGGGGATCTATGTAGGAGATCCTTGATAGAGAGGGAGAACAATGTGGAACAAACTCAACATCATTTGGAGAAAATGAAAAAGGAGGGGGCCAAGTTTGCTGGTCTGATAGAGCCCGGTGGAACCACTGAGACTATGGCCCCTAGCTGCCCTTCAGGTCTGGAATTGAACCCACACCTGTGGTTTCCAGCCAAACAGAAGACTGGCATATGAGTTGAACATTTACCTGAGGTAGATACACTCCTTGGAGAGAACAATCATTGAGAAAGAAGGGCTGCCTATGCACAAGGAGACAGCTCAGGGGGCAGGAGAGTATGGAGGGATGGACACTGGGAAGAGGTAACTACAGGGAGGAAGTGGAAGGGGAGCTATTGCATTGTGGTAAACTGTGGTCAATGTCATGAGACAAAGTATATGTGAACTGCTGTATGGAAAGTGAATTATCTCTGTAAATCTTCACCCAAATCACAATTCAAAAAAAAAAAAGAAAAGAAATACCATTTGATTTAGCTAAGGCACTTGACTGCTAACCAGAAGGCTGGCGGTACAAACCCATCAGCCACTCCTCGGAAGGAAGGTTGGGCAAGGTACTTCCGTAGTGATACTGCATTGGAAACCCAAGGAGGGGTTGCTATGAGTCGGGTCTGACTCAGTGGCACATAATAACAAGAACAACAACAATCACTAGGTATATATCCTAAAGAAGTGAGAGCCAGGACAGGAATAGATATTACTCATGTTCATTGCAATACTATTCACAATAGCAAAGAGACAAAAACAACTTAAGTGCCCATCACCGCAGGAATGTATAACCAAACTCTGGTACATACACACATGGAATACTATGCAACACTAAAGAATGATGTTGAATCCGTGAAACACTACATAACGTGGACGAACTTGGAGGATATTATGGTGAGTGAAATAGGACAATCACAGAAGGATAAATATCATATTGGTCCACTATTTTAAAAAGTCAACAAAAGGTTTGTATATGGAAGGAAAATTTCTTTGTTGGTAACCAAGGATGGGGGGAAAATTGCTAGATACGGTAACAACAACAACAAAATATTTATGTATGTATATAAACGAAAATGATGACTGATTATCAGGGGGTAGGCGGGAGGGGGAAGGGGAAGCTTTTGTTTACAGGGCATTGAGTTTATGCTAATGGTGGAGGAATATTTTGGAAAAGGATAACAATAATGGTGGCATAACATGAAAATGTCACCACAAAGTCCCTGAGCTATCAGTGTGGAAGTTGTTATGTTAGTTAATGTCTTGTTGTGTATGTTTTTGCTACAATAAAAGTAAATAAAAAAAGAAACACAAAACTATAGAACAGAAATGTTTACTTATGGCATAGCATTACATGATTAAAATCAGGACTTTAGTGTGAATACAGCTGTGGGGAAAATTCTCAAACGCACAAGAAAAGAAAATTACTAAGATGTTCCCAACAGCTCATTTAGGAGGCAGGATTCCATTCTCTTCCTGCCCTACATTTTTATCCCATTTTATCTATTTTCTCAAGTTCCTCAAAGATGATCTTATTGTTCTTATAGCAAAGAAAAATACTAGAAAGAAGAAAAAGGGTATTATAGGGGCTAGTTTTCTGTCATAGCAAAATATGTTTTAAAAAATGTACTTCTAAACAAGTAATAAAAATAGTACTACTACTAAATATTTCTTTGGTGCTTTATTTAATGTTCAAAGAGGGTGATGGCTGGAAAGCAAAGGATTCAGAAATCTGACACTTGGGGTTTGGGTTCTAGTTCAATCACTATTTGTTCTAGTAACTTCTGAGGAAACAGAATCACTTGTTTTCTCCATGAGAAAAAGAAACATTTTTAGAGATGTGGAATAGTTAGCAAATTTTTCAGAAACAAATGGATTTTCATTAAAAGAACTCTAACATTTCAACTCAATCACACAAAACAATTTTATTTTTTCTCAAGTAAAAAGAAAAGGTCTTAGTAAACAGTAGAGAGTTTATCATTTGAAACTAGAAATAAATATACCCACAACAGTATTTCTCTCACTTGCACTTTACCTTAAAGACATGAAAGGCCTCAAACTGAATATTGGGGCTTTTGTCTCGAAGAAGGTTCATCATCAGTTTCAGGTTCTCAGGTTTGCTGATGTACTTTGTCATAATGGCAAAGTTGTGTCGCTCCAGGATCAGCTCACCTAGCAGCTACAGAAAAACAAAATCAAAGCCATCATCTGTCTGAGAGTTAGCCTGTTCAAAATACATCTCACTTCTTTTTAGTGGAAAACAAAATATAAATGTGGGTTGCAATGTGATTATAAAAAAAAATGGGTCTCTCAAGTACATCTTAAAGCTCAGGCATTCCATTTTTACTGCCAGTACCTTCACTGAAACCCTTAGCACCTTTCATGTGAACTATTGTTCTGGTTCTCTAGTGCCACTCTGACAGGAATATATCACAAATGGGATGGCATGAACAAACAGGAGTTTATTCTCTTTGGAGGCTTTAAGTCTGAGTTCAAAGTGCTAGGTTCTAGGGTCTGAGTGAAAGCCCCTCAACCTTGGGCTTCAGCTCTGTCTCTTGCTCCCAGCCCACTGAAGCTAGAGGCACCTCTTCACTCAGGCAGCTACTGGCTGCTGAGGCTAACAAGCCCAAGGTTGACAATAAAATGGCTCAGTCCAAATGTTATCAAACAACACGGCAGGCCATTAATTCAAGTCCATTGTAAGCCCCAAGGTCAGCAGAGCATGGCAGGCTGCTGAACGACGACTTGACTACATGCAGGGTTCAAGCGTGCCATAAGCTAAAGACCATTTCCAAAGCTGCTACTTATACACGGGAAGCAGACCACATCCCTAAAGCAGCTACTTGGCTGCTCACAGTAGATTCCACCATGGAGTTGATTACCAGTCTCATCATGGGGAATACTACATCCAGCTGCCCAGCCACTTAACCAGGCCCAGCCAAGTTGAAACAGAAACTTAACCACTACAACTATTGATTGCAGCATACAAAATAGTTACATCTTCAATCTTTACCCTTCCCAATTTTCCACATTATGAAAATTAGCTCTCTTTCTTGCACTAATTCCACTTAAAAGTGAATGAATAAACAAACTAATCTCTAGATTCCCATTGACCCAGAAAAAAAATTAAACTCCTCAGGATGGCATTTAAAGCCCTCTATGATGTCTACTGCTTCCCTTTCCTTGGCAACCTCACTCCACTTTCCTCTTTTTTCTGCCTCTGTGGCTTCACTCCCCTTGTTCCAACTTTTTGAGAAACGCTTTTACCTCATCTCTGCCTGCCAAAACCCTACCTGTCTTTCCAGAACTAGCTCAAATGCTATGTGTTTAGGGAAGACTTCCCTCTTCTCCTCAGCAGACTCTCCTCTGCTGTCTCGGTGCTTTTTGTCTTTTCCAACTTGACTCCTTTGCTTTGTGATATGGAGCCATTTGTGAGCATATTCTGAGTGTCAGCTCCATAGGGGCATGGGTCAAATCTTTCTGCTCTGTGTACTCCTTCAAGCTAACTGTGTGTGCGTTTGTGTGTGGTTGGGGGGTTGAGTGGGAAATAAAAACCTTACCAACACAGAGCCCTCTCCACAAAATGTAGAAAAGAAAGCAGTTTGATGATTGAATAAGCATGTCCAAATGACAATATTATAGGTAATCTGTGAAAAACAAACAACACAACAGGACTTCCACCCTATTCACACTGCTCAGCAGTGGCAATCTACTACATACATCTGTCCTCAAGGTGGTAGGGCTTGACAGCTGCTTTTGCTGGACATCCTTTCACAGTTCACCCTCCTATTGGGGTACCCATTTGTTTTACCCAACTGCTTTTATCCAAAGAATAAAGAGAACAATAAAACTTTTCTTATCTCTGTGACAAGCATATGGTTACAATGTGGAGATAGGGCCTAGGTTAAACTCTTCCAGTGACTGGAAGGCAGAGTGCTAGCTTCCTAGATGTTTATACTTCAAAGGGATAGCTCCCAAACGCTGAAAAAACCTGTCTGCTTGTAAAGGTTACAAGAGGCTAACTTAGCTTCTAAAGATACACATAGAGATTCTCTCCTGCACACCAAAAGAAAAGGTTAGAGAAGGGATTCAAACTCACTAGTTTTCTCATGGAAATGCTCTAAGTAGGGGTGGGGTTGGTGGAAAGGTCTCAGCTCCTTCTGGTCAACAAGGAAAATTCATTTGTGAATTTACACACACATACATTCAATAAACATTTGTTAAAGTCTATAATTCATTAAGTTCAGATTTAAGTGACGTCAATTTTTATTACATGGGTATTTCTACACATAAATTCTATCCAATCTATCCTCTGCTAATACAATTTCACTACTTCTCTGAGACAATCAATTGTGTTAAATCACCTGGTTAACACCACTGAATCTTTTAGCTATTAAATGTTAATCTATTTTAATTAATATTGGTAATGACAAAATGCTACATTCCATTATAATACTAAAGCACTACTGTACTAAATAAATGGAGAAATTAATATTTTACTTCTTTAAATTCCATATTTTATATGATTTAGAGTACACAGTAAAAGTACAGCAAGTGAAAACAAAAGTTTTTTAAAAACCTAGTTGTTTATTATTATTATTAAATTGGCCAGAGTGAAAAAAGTCCACCAAGCTTCTTTTGAATTATAATCTTTCTTGGTAGTAATTAAATGCCAGGCCTTTGAAGAAGATAAGAAGTTCCTAAGCTCTGTCATCTGAGGGGAAGGAATTTCTCCATTAATTATTTTTTATTGATACCAGGAATCAAAGCGCTCCAAGACAGTTCAGCAAAATTCAGAACATGATTACCAAAGGGCAGCAGGTAGCAACTACTGTGGAACTGAAAACAGCCTAATAGTAAGATAGTTTATTTGCAGGTAGTTTTTAAAGTTGTTCTGTTGAAATAATCTAACCTCACTTGTTTCTGAAACTCTTAATGTGAGGCCTAAGTCCTAAGGAATGTGAGGCCTGAGTCCTAACGCCTTCCAGGTAATTCTTTAACCAGGAGTCTTTAGTGCTGGGGATTCCAGCATGTCCCCCAGGCCTCAGAGCTTTACCTGGCTCCAGCACGTCCCCCACGCCTCAGGGCTTTATCTCCCCTCCAGGTAGTTATTCTCTAACCAGG
>NW_006921744.1:1035210-1035931 GCF_000298275.1 Orycteropus afer afer | reverse complement strand
CAATCATTTGTACCCCTTTGCCTTAATGTTACTCCACCCTATATTTTTCCTATAAAAATGTAATAGTAGGAGAGCACGGGGTCTTTTGCCCAAACCGCTGCATCAGTGTAAGCGGAGACCCTAGCTCAAGCTAGCTAATAAACTTTCCTTTTGCTTTTGCATTATCAAGTCAGTGGTAGCTTCCTCGCGCCGACACTCCTTTCAGGACCTGAGTCCAACATTTGGTGCATTGGCTGGGAAAGGAAAGTTCGGAATGGGTGAAGCTGCCTGAGATAGAGGAAAGTTCAGGGGCCGGTAGGACCAGAATACATCCTTTGTGTAAGGATATTGGTCCATCAGGAAAGGTTGGAAAGTTCAGGAGCCAGCAGGACCAGAATACATCCTTTCTGTAAGGATACTGGTCCATCAGGAAAGGTTGGAAACCGGCGGACGCGCCGGATTGGGAAACTGGTGGATGCGCCGGAGGAGTTGGGGAAGGAGACCTTTCCCAACCAACAGGCAGGCTGTGAGCGCTTTTTGGTAAGAGCAGCCCCTTCAGGGGAGGGGCAGAGGCACCTCCAATCTGTGGTACTGGAACAAGATCTCTTCTGGGTGTCGAATATTTGTGTTGTCTGCTTTGGTGTCTTTTGTTGTGTGGCCACTTGTCTTTTATTTGTTCTGTGTTTTCTCAAAAGAGGTTGAAATGGGACAGGGACAGACTACCCCTCTGTCCCTGATGGTT
>NW_006921744.1:1017522-1031965 GCF_000298275.1 Orycteropus afer afer | reverse complement strand
TATTATTTCCAACCTGGAAAAATATCCCAATGAGTTGTCAAAAGATTTAATCTTGGGGATGAAAACTCTCCAAATAATTCAGAAGGAATTATGGCCCAAACTCCGAGCCATATATGAAGGTCCCCTTAGTGAACAGGGAATTGACCATGGAATTGAACCAGGAGACTGGGTGTGGGTAAAGAGGCACCAGCAAAAAACACTGGAACCGAGATGGAGGGGACCTTATGTTGTTGTTCTTGTAACCCCTACTGCCCTAAAGGTAGACTGAATCAGCGCCTGGATACATCACTCTCACGTCAGGAAAGCTAACTTGCTGGAACAGCAGTCAGCACGAACAAACTGGAGAGCACGTTCAGATCCTGAAAACCCGTTGAAGGTCAGATTGACTCGAGACAATGAGGACTGAAACTTTCATCTTCACCTTAAGTCTCTGCCACCTTGGAACCAGCACGACTAATCATCAACCTTTCAAGGTTACTTGGCGAATTTGCGATGGACGAACCCATGAAAGTTTTAACTCTACTAACTCTACCACCCCCCTTAATGTATGGTGGCCTGATTTGTTTTTTTTTCCCTTGGAAAAGCTACAGAATGTGGGTGGGGCAAATGCCATATCAGACCTATGGGTTTTTATGCTTGCCCAGGGTATAAAAGAAATGTCCGGCAATGTGGGGGGGGGCCCTCAGTACTACTGCAAAAGTTGGAGCTGTGTAACTTCTAGTGATGGGGACTGGAAGTGGGAGGTGAACGCCAATGATTACGTAAAATTCTCCTTTGCCGACAGCCCAGCCAGATGTACAGACCAAACTTCAAATGAGGAAGGGGACGAGCAGATAAAAGTTACATTCACTGAACAAGGAAAAAAAGAATTAACCAAGTGGAAGTCAGGGCTCAGTTGGGGCATTCAGGTTTATTCATACCCTTACCCATATGGGGTGTTAACCATTTTACAGGAAGTAGAGCCCTTAGATGCCAGGTCGGTAGGTCCAAATGAAGTGTTAAACCCCCTGGGAAAAGGAGCCCTACCCCCTACAAGAAAGACGTTGAAAGAATCGAGCACTGTAACCCCTGATATTACAGTAAGTGTCCCCCATACAACTCCAAGGGTCCAAGCCAATCCTCAGGACGTAGACCCTCTTTGGAATTTAATGCTAGCAGCCTACCAAACACTTAACCGTACTAGTCCTAACCTAACTCAAGCCTGTTGGCTTTGTTACGATGTAAACCCTCCATTTTATGAAGCAATAGGCATTAATACCTCTTTCAGCTATTCTCATGACCTGAACCCAAAGAATTGCTCCTGGAAAGACCGTAAGGTAGGATTTACCATACAACGTATAACAGGAAAGGGCTTATGCATGGGGAAACCCCCCAACACTCAAGAACGTTGCGCCTCTTATACAGAAATAAACTTGTCCTTTAACTGGATCATTCCCAGGGAAGGGAGTTGGTGGCTTTGCTCAAGAGCTGGACTTTTACCCTGTTTAAACTTGAAAGTACTTAGTCAGTCCTCAGATTATTGTATACTAGTAACTGTTCTACCCCGAATCCTTTACCACCCAGAGGAAGAGATGTATGTACACTGGGGCGGGACTAATAGAGTAAAAAGAGAACCACTCACTGCAGCCTTTACTTTAGCCACTCTATTTAGCTTAGCAGGGACCGGTATAGGAATAACTTCATTAACTTTGCAGAATCAAGGCATGACTTCCCTGAGAGCAGCTATAGACGAGGACCTTGAAAGAATAGAAACCTCTATCTCCCGTTTAAAGAAACCTTTAACATCACTATCAGAAGTAATGCTGCAGAACCGGCTGGGGTTGGATCTTTTGTTTCTTCAACAAGGGGGACTGTGTGCAGCTTTAGGGGAAGAGTGTTGTTTTTACGCCAATCATATGGGAGTAGTTCAGGAATCTATGGCCAGGGTACGAGAAGGACTTGCCCTAAGAAAAAAGGAGCATGAAACTCAGGAAGGGTTGTTCGAATCTTGGTTTAATAACTCCCCATGGTTGACTACCTTGATATCTACTCTCTTAGGACCCTTCAAAATCCTTATAATTCTATTAACTTTTGGCCCCTGCATTATAAATAAGCTTATATCATTTGTGAAAGATTGAGTTAATACTGTACAACTCATGGTCCTGAGACAACAATATCAGTCCCTATCTCCTGTAACACGGGATGAAGATTCCTCATATGAGTAACAAGAAAAAAGGGGGGAATGTGAGGCCTGAGTCCTAAGGAATGTGAGGCCTGAGTCCTAATGCGCTCCAGGTAATTCTTTAACCAGGAGTCTTTAGTGCTGGGGATTCCAGCACGTCCCCCATGCCTCAGAGCTTTACCTGGCTCCAGCACGTCCCCCATGCCTCAGGGCTTTATCTCCCCTCCAGGTAGTTATTCTCTAACCAGGAGTCTTTAATGCTGGGGATTCCAGCAAGTCCCCCACACCTCAGAGCTTTACCTGGCTCCAGCACGTCCCGCACACCTCAGGGCTTTACCTCAAACCCCCTCCTTCTCTACCCCCTAGCAACAACCAATCATTTGTACCTCTTTGCCTTAATGTTACTCCACACTATATTTTTCCTATAAAAATGTAATAGTAGGAGAGCATGGGGTCTTTTGCCCAAACCGCTGCATCAGTGTAAGGAGACCCTAGCTCGAACTAGCTAATAAACTTTCCTTTTGCTTTTGCATTATTGAGTCAGTGGTAGCTTCCTCGCGCCGACACTCCTTTCAGGACCTGAGTCCAACATTACATTAAAAAATATTTCAGAATCCAGACGTATAAATGGGGCTATGTGAAAGCAGAATATACTGCTGCCACAGATCTAATTTCCAGGAGAAACAAAAATCACACCAGCAGTATTCGCCAATAAAATGTGTCCTATCACAGAAAAGAGCAAATAAGAGCTCAACGTTTCTGTGTAACTGCATTCTACACATTCTTTTTTCTTCCCTTGAACACCACAAGACCATTTGAGGAATGTCTTTTAATCTAGCATCCAAAGAAACCAAATTGCAAATAACCATTTTAACAATTTCTGCATTCCTAGATTTGTTTTATCACTTTTTTTTTCCCCAGCTATCCAACCAGTTCTCCATTTTACCATATTGTAACTCAAATGTTTGCAAGATAACCAACAATAAAGGAAATAGCCAATGTAGTATGTCCAGGTGAATGAATAAAAAACAGGAAAGATGCCTTTCAGGTGTGCTGGGACATCTGCTAGCACACAGGAAAGAAAACTCAGTTTGGAAAAGAAGAGCTTATAGAAGAGTTTCAGTACCTGACACAAAGGGGGCCTGTTCTTTGCCAAGTCACTGGGAACAGCACAGACATCTACAGCTGGGAAAGCAGGGGAAAGGGGAGGGAGGCTGGGCTGGCAGACAGTGGGGGTGACAAGCACAGATAGCAGTGAAAGTGTGTCCTACTCTCCTCTATTTGCTGCCTCTCCAAAAAAAAATTTGCATTACTTACTGACAATCACACATTCACTGGATTAGCAGGCTTCTGTTCTAAAAACACAAATGCATCCTGGAAGTCTAATCCATACCCTAGTCCCAATTATTTATTTAGAATATTATTTAGAATATTTAGAATTATTTATTTAGAATAGATCAACACTTTCCAGAGACTGAAGTCTGGGGATAATTATGAGGAGAGGAATATTTACTCATAGAAGTTGTTATTATTTATTTAACAAATCTCTATAGTTCTTAGCATGGGCCAAGCTCAGCTCTAAGCACTTTACAAGAACAGGACAAGGTAGAGCTGAAGATATTCTGGGAAGAGGTGAGGGCAATGGTAAGTCAGCAGTGGGATGAGAGGACAGCTGGGAAGAACGAGCAGGGAGAGGTGCAGAGGAGTTGCTGTTGAGTTACCCCAACTCGTGGCAACCCATGTCAGAGTAGAAATGTGCTCCACAGGGATTTCGATGGCTGATTTTTGTGAAGTAGATTGCCAGGTCTTTCTTCCAAGGTGTCTCTGGATGAACTCCAACCTTTCAGTTACGAGTGGAGCATGTTACTGTTTGTACCACCTGGGGAATCCTTGTCTGTGCGGAGCCCTTTGTAAATACACTCAGAGACACAGCTGTGGCAATATGATATATCCTTGTCTTCAGCTGCTCTTAAGCTCTCTGGATGTGGGAGAGCTTGGGCTTGATGACATTGCCTTCACCTAGAAGGTGGTTCTAGGAGAGCAGACAGCAGACAGCAGCAGGTGTTTTTTTTTTTTTTTTCTTTCATAGCCTGTTTCTTCATAAAGGGCAAACTCAATAAACGGTGTTGAATGACTGGCTGATAATAGTTTATTCACCTCTCCTTTAACCAGGTAAAGCTGGAATAGTGAGGGCACAGGTCAAGGAGGAAAGACTCACAGCTAAGTCACAGTCATGGGTAAAGTGAGTTTACAAAATAGATTTCATTTACTGCCTTCAGTTAAAGTTGTTGTGATATTTAGAACCAGTTGTTGTCTCTTTCAGTTCCAGTATTTTTATTTGGTTTCTTTTGAGGCCGTCTATCTCTTTTCAAACCCTTGTTTTGTTCATGCATTGTTTCCTGATATCCTTGAGCTGTTTGTCTGTGTTTTCCTTTAGTTCTCTGAGTATATTTAGAGCCAGATGCATTGTTCTGTGAATGTCATCATCCCAACACACAAAAATAATACAAGGGTGATATTTCACAACTGCAAACATCATATATATTGCTTGATGAGAAACAGCCAATATATGATTATCTGTCAAAATCATCCTTATTCTTTAAAATATCTGAGGAGGACACTGAAGGGCAGAGGTGTAGCTCTGGCCACTGTCCTACCCCCCTCAGCAGCTAACTTGCCTTCTGTTTCCTGGCACCTTTAATTAGGGAAAGTGCTCTGTGCTGCAGTGGCTAAGGCATTTGATTGCTAACCAGAAGGTTGGCAGATCAAACCCACAAGCTTCTCCTTGGAAGGAAGAGGGGGCAATCTACTTCTCCAAAGATTTACTGCCTTGGAAACCCAGTGGGGGTCGCTATGAGTCAGAATCAACTTGATGGCAGTGAGTTTGGGTTTTGTTTGTTTGTTTTTTGTTTTTATCAAGGGAGGGAAGGCCACACAGACAGATGTGGGTGGCACTGTTGTACTGGGCTGCCTGTATGATGTAATCAGGCATCTGTTAGTTATCATGTAAGCTCAAATAGTAAATGCCATTTGGATACACAGACAGACAGACAGACACACACACACTTGCTGACTCATACTAGTCATCACTTTTTAGCCCTGTAATCTGCTTGACTTTTCTTTTTAGCACTTATAACTACCTGAAAATTATATATTGGATTATTTGTCCACTGTCTGTTCTCCCCCAACAGAATGTAAGATCCATATAGCTGGGATTTCGTTTTGTTCTTGGCTATAACCATAATGTCTAGGATATAAGTATGTAAATATATGTTGACTAAATGAAATGTCCTATTACCTCTCACCATTGACACCCCTCAATAGTTCAACTAACAGAAGCTATTCACAGATCATTTAGAGTGGACTTCTTTTCTTTAGCTATGATCATCTTTTAATTTCTTTCCAGATTCTGTTTCAGTGCAATCTTGGCAGATTTCTTGGCAGAAAAACAAAGTTTTGTATATTAGAATACATAGCCTTCTGCTTGTTAGACTGTTTGTTTGGGTTGATTTTTTTTAAAAAAAAGATTCTTCTTTTAACTCTTATGGGATGACTGTGTTCCATATTTCAGAATCTTTGTTGTAAATGTAATGTTAAATGGAGAAGGTACTAGACATGACCTACAGGAAAATCTCAACTAACTAGAAAGCTAAGGGAATGGGACCCAGCAATGCAATATGGCAGAAAAATAGTCTTCAGAAAAACAAAGTGTTACGAGTCTGGGAGCTAAGCACTAAGTGCAAGTATTGTTATGAAGTCTCATAACAATTGAACCATATAAACCCCATTTCACAGTAGAAAGTTGTTTTCTCTCTCAATTAAAAATAAATGTATTATGAATCTGTCACTTATTGTGCTTACAACTTAGATGGAATATTTTATTTTTGCATTTTGTGTGTCATATTTTGTCATTGTTACTTTTTCCTCTCCGTTCCTCTGTAAAACACCCAATCAAATCTAGTTTACAGGGATGTATAAAAGACATAAGATCATTTCTTTCTGCGTACTTTGTTTCAAGATAAACCATAAATTAACCATGAGAGAACCTCACTGATTCTTCCTTATAAACAGTAATTCATTATCTTAAATTCACTCTAAAACCAATTTTATTTCCAGGAAATATCTCCTAGGAGAGAGCTATGGTTTTATTTAAGTTAGCCTAGGCTTGATTTTCTTCCTTAACAGAAATAGATGGTTCTTTATCATGTAACTATTATTTATATTATTACTTCCAAAACGGATTCAAGGTGGCTAAACCCACCAGCCACTCCTCAGAAGGAAGGTTGGGCAATCTACTTCTGTAGTGATACCGCCTTGGAAACCCAAGGAGGGGTCGCTATGAGTCCGACTGGACTCGACGGCAGTGAGTTTAGTGTTTTTTAAAGGGCGTTTATTTATTTATTGTTTTGCTATAAAGAACAGTCCATAACATGAAACATACTTTTCAAGTCACAAAACAAAAAGAATGCTTTGTTTTGTATTTACTTACCCATTAGTAAGCCAATGAATTGCTAACATGAATATTTCATACATTAATTTATGAGAACTCTATGTTAAAGAAATTTGTCATTACCTTTAAAGATTGTCTCTTAGTCACATAATTTTCAGACTGAAGCAATTTTTCATAATCTTCAAAAATCTAGTGAAAAGAAAAACATTAAAGTGCAAAACCAGCAGCGGCATTCGAGCAATAAACTGACATATAGGGTGAACATTTACATCAGGTAGATGCATTCCTTAGAATGATCAATCATGGGAGAACAGAAGGGCAGTATTTGCACAGGGAGATAGCTCAGGGTACAGGAATGCATAGGAAAGAAGGACACAGGGAAAGGTAACTACAGGGAGGAAGTGGGAAGAGAGCTGTTACATTGTGGGGATTGCAGTCAATGTCATGAAACAAAATGTGTATGAACTGCTATATGGAAAACTAATTTGCTCTGTAAACTTTCACCCAAATCACAATAAAAATTTAAAAACAAACAAAACAGAGTGATTTCTTTGTACTAGGTTTGCTAACTGTCTTACTTCAGAAGTAAATTCCCAACCCTCTAACTCAGTGCAGCCTGGCTGCTATGCCTTTTATCTGATATATGTAAGCCAAGGTGCTTACCACTGCTAGGCTCGCCATTTCCCCATCCTCATTTAGACATAAAGATACTGGGGGTAGAGTGGTCAAGTGATGTAAGAGACATACTTACTTATTTCATTTGAGTTCTGCAAATTAGAAATCAAGTAGAAAATTGTGAGTCCTTCCAGGAGCTCTGGTGGCATAGTCTCTAAGGCATTTGACTGCTAACCAGAAGGCTCGAGGTTCAAACCTACTAGCCACTCCTCAAAAGGAAGGCTGGGGAATCTACTTCCATAGTGATATTGCCTCAGAAACCCAAGGAGGGGTCACTATGAGTCGAATTGACTCGACTCAATGGCAGTGAGTTTGGTTGGTTTTTGGTGAGTCTTTCCAACAAATCATTTGGAATATAATATCTATTAAAAATTGCAAGATAACCCATTTTATCCCATTTAAAATAAATCTGTTTGTTTAGTAGCCTTGCTAGTAGCTATGAAAGGAGCTCTAGTGGTATAATGGTTAAAGCACTCAACTGTCAACCAAAAGGTTAGTGGTTTCAACCCACCAGCCAAACTGTGAAAGAAAGATGTAGAAGTCTGCTTCTGCAAAAATTACAGCCTTGGAAACCCTGTGAGGCAGTTCTCTTGTCCTGTAGTGTCTTTCTGAGTTGGAATCTACTCTATGGCATTGGGGTTTTTTTTTGGTGGTAGCTATGACTCCATGAATAATTGGAAAAAAAAGTTAAATACATTAAGACTTCACTTGGAAATTCCTTATGGAAAAGAACCAAAGCTGTCAAACTTATAGTATGAACAAATTGCAGGAATGAGGCAACTTCTACATGGTGGCCATGCTAATTCCAATTGGCCTCTCTGAAGCACTTTTACTACCATTGGAAGCTAGGAGCCACTGGGGTTTGGGACTTGCCTGTTTCCTAATGTGGTAGCTAGGGTTGCATCTAGTATACAGACTCTCAGAGACACTAAGGCAGAAGTAAGTCCCACAGAGGCCTGAGAGGGTAGAAAATATTTCAGGTTCTCAGAGCACCAAAGGTGAGTTATATGTGTGCAAGTGTGTGTGATGAGGGCAAGTTATGCACATTGACAATAATTACTGAGAATTAAGAGAGTGAAAAGTAATATATATGGAGAGAGAGAGAGAGAGAGAGAGAGGGAGGGAGAGAGAAAGAAAGAGAGAGATGTGTATATATATATAGATAGATGGATAGATAGATAGATGTATATATGTATATAAGGAATTCTGGTGGTGTAGTGTCTAAGGCATTTGACTGCTAACTAGAAGGCTGGTGGTTCAAACCCACCAGCCACTCCTCAGAAGAATAGTTGGCCAATCTACTTCCATAGTGATACTACTTCAGAAACCCAAGAAGGGGTCACTGTGAGTCAGATCCAACTCGATGGCAGTGTGTT
Organism: Orycteropus afer afer; assembly: GCF_000298275.1. NCBI lineage: Eukaryota > Metazoa > Chordata > Mammalia > Tubulidentata > Orycteropodidae > Orycteropus > Orycteropus afer. The sequence continues at coordinate 1,023,303 of NW_006921744.1, read as the reverse complement.
TGTTTTGGTTTATATATGTATATATATAGATGTATAACAAACAAACAAAAAAACTCACTACCATTGAGTTGATTCTGACTCATAGCAACCCCCTTTGGGGTTGGTCAGTTGATTCTGACTCATAGCAACCCCTTTGGGGGTCTTTATGGAAGTAGATTGCCCAGTCTTTTTACCACGGAGTGGCTGGTGAGTTTGAACCACCAACCTTCTTGTTAGCAGTCAAATGCCTTAGGCACTACGCTCCAGAGCTCCTGAGATAGATGTATAGATGTATATATATAAAGAGATGTACAGATGTATATATAGAGAGATGTATAGATGTATATATAGATGTATATATACATATAAAACACATGTATCTCTCTATTAAGGTCACAGTAATTATATTCTTATATGATTATTTATTATTGTTATTATTTATCCTAAACGTCACAGAACACAAGAAGGATTTTATGGGCCATAAAATTTATCAGACAAATCTTGTGATAAATCTTAATTCTAACAATAAAACGCAAATATATGTATGAGGTATGATTGATTCCCCAAGATGCCCGTTTCACTATTTTAGAGCCATAAGTTACATGCTCCAGCTTCATGATTTACTGTTAAACCTGGTAAAGACCCAAAGGTATGATATGTCTGAAGGAGCAGGAGTTCAAAGTTAGTGTTCAGGTCAGTGAAACAGGCATCAGTATCTGTGAAATTAGCCGAAATCACCAAATTACACAAGAAGTCACATTTAGATACAAAGATAAAATTAGGTAAATAGGGAGCCAAAGAAAATGAATTGACAGCCTCTCAAATTATTGCATATTCTTCCTGAATGCGAAGCATTGCATAGCATGCTTACCTCCTTTGTTCTACAGGAAAAAATTAGTAGATGATATCCCAGATTTGGTCATATACTATCAGACTCCCCTTTTACCTTCCCACAGTCCAGGAGTATACTACAAGCTTTGTCTAGAGTAAAATGGTTCAGAGACTTTTTGATGATTACTATTTGGTAGCATAGTGCCTAAGGCACTTGACTGCTAACCAGAAGGCTGGCGGTTCAAACCCACCAGCCACTCCTCGGAAGGAAGGTTGGGCAATCCTACTTCCGTAGTGATACTGCCTCGAAAACCCAAGGAGGGGTCGCTATGAGTCGGGCCGACTCGACGGCAAATAACAACAACAACAACATTTGTATTTGTTGGCCACCACTTGTCATTCCTATTGTGTGCCCAACTCTTTACCCATCCTGTATTCAACTGGGAAGGCATGAAGTCATCATCAAAAATACATTTCTCTTTGTAAAAAAATATATAAAAATATAATTGTGGAAGCACAGTGCCAGGCTTGTCTCTCAAGGTTCCTCTGGTGGGTTCAAGCCACCACCCTGTCGAATACTCCAGCACTTAACTGTCTGTGCCACCCGGGGATGCCTGGACTCACTGTCAGAGATGAGAAATACTTGGGTAATTTTACTAGCAGATAAAAGTAATTATCAACCAAGTCAAAATATTTTTTTTTAACAAGGGTAGGGACTCTTCCATTTAGTGTGAGTCAGGACTGACTCAACAGCAGTGAGTTTAGGTTTTTTTGTTTTGTTTTGTTTTTACTGCCACTTAAGGGTAACATATGAAAAAACCAAACTCATTGCCAATGAGTCAATTCTGATTCATAGTGACCCTATAGGACAGAGTAGAACTGCCCCATAGGGTTTCCAAGGCTGGAAATCTTTGTAGAAGAAGCAAAGCACATCTTTCTCCCATGGAATGGCTGGGGGTTTAGAATCACCCACACTTCGCTTAGAAGCTGAGAGCTTAACCACCACACCACTAGGGTTCCTAAGGGTTACATGGGTCCTCTTAATTCAAGATCAAAGTAGGAAGGTTCTAGTTGCTTCTTGGAGCTGCAGAGTACAAGAAAAAACAAGAAAGCCTTGACCTCCTGTCATCCTCAATTTTCTATAAAGTTTGTTGATGACTTGGCTTCAAAATAAATTGGCAAATTATGGGTATAGATGGTTTCCATGTGGATAATAAATAGTGGTAAGTACTTATAGATGTAAGAGGTAGAGAGAGAAGGAGCGAAAATGAGGTAAATTCTTTAAAGTAATTTCTACTTACAGTGTCATAATTTTGTTCTAAGAAGTTGGCTACCAACACTTTGTGTCTGGTTAGTAAATCCTAGAAAAAGAACAGCCAAGGCAAAGAAAATTATTATAGCTCATGAATTTTACAAATCTATCTTTTCCTTCTAAGGTTTTATTAGTCCATTAGTATGAAACATATAAAGGTTTCAAAAGAATATTGTCATTTGTGCCACAAAATTATTTCCATCACTAAATTGGTTTAAGATGTGGAATACAAGTTTGTTTCCTGTTAAAAAACAAAACAAAAACAACCCAGTGTTTTAAATTCTTATGATTATTAGATTTATGATAGAAACAAATGGTACCTAAGAGATAAGTTTATAGTATATTTCAAGTTATAACTCTACATTGTAATTATAAATACAATAAACATTCAAAGCTTATAATGATCCTTAAAAATGTCATTGAGAAGAAATAATTTTTGAGAAAGAATTCCAAATGGGCTGAAACCATATTTCACAAGTTAACTTAATATATTTTCAAGGATTTTAACCTTTAGGCTTCTTCTTTGCTGTTTTTTTAATTGGAGGTGTAAGGAAATTGGCAACTACAGGAATGAATGTATTTCTTTTAACAGCATCGTCAGAGTATAGTCATGTTCTTAGGCTTTAATGGGCTGTAAAGTGTTGTGCAGGTTACTAAGCACTATATATCTTTTTGAAGTTGATGACAAGTAGTCCTATCTTATTACAGCTAATAAACTCATAGAAAACTGAACAAAAGCATGGAAGAACATTTGACTGTTTTCAACTCACATCTAAATTATATTCTTAATTCACCTTCCCGTTGACAGAAAACAAGTCTCACTTAATCGCTTTTATATACTTAGAGGCTAAATACCTTACCCGCGTAACAGCAGAATTTAATTAAAAACGTTACAAGAACCTTGAAGTTTTCCAAAACAAATTCTTATACTTTAATACATATTTAATTAACTTCCTAAAAGCATAAAAAAAGATACACAACCTCACTTCATCGAGAGAAAGGCGGCAGCAGCAGCAATGGCAAAACCCACTTATTTCTTTTTGAATAAAAAGAAAAAATAAAATATTTAAAGCATTTTGCACTATAATTTTCCAGTTCAAAAATAAAGAGATGGGCTAAAACAAAAATCCAAACCCATTTCCATCAACTTGATTCCAACTCATCGCAACTCTATAGGACAGAGTAGAATTGTTCCACAGGGTTTCCAAAGCTGTATTGTCTTCACAAAAGCACAGTGTCTCACCTTTCCCCCATGGAGCAACTGGTGGGTTTGAACCACCAACCTTAAGTTTAGCAGCCAAGTGCTTTAACTACTGTGCCACCACGGCTCCAAGAGACTGGCTATTAATTTCATATTACTTACCACCACACAACTTGATAAATCATGAGGCCTAAAAGAGGAAATGTAGGGCATTTTTTTTCCCCCTGTGGAGCATTCAGTACTGGGTGGGAACTGGAGTTTTAAAATGGGAAAACCCTCTCTACAGGGGATCCATTCCTGCACTATTCAAAGTCTTGATTCCAACTACTTCCTATATCTGAGGACCTCTGAGAGGGTAAGGTAGTTCTACAGCAGCCTGTGAGGTGCCTAATCTGTTCTAAGAGGATAGTCAGGGTACCTCATTTTCCCTAATCTTGTAGTAACCCCCAGAGCAGTAGCAGGGATTTTCTGAGCTGATCCAGGTTAGAAAGAGGTTCCCTTCGCGTGCCGTGCAGATGCTGTGGCTTGCTGCACCCGTATCCCAACTGTTACCACAGTTGTCAGTGCTGAGTTTGAGGCCTGTGCTCTTACATGCCCCTGGGCCCCCGCACATACAGCCAAGGTGACATCACAACAGGGAGAGAGCACTTGGCAGGAGTGCTGTCTAGAGAGGTATTGCATCCATTACACATTATTATCCTAAAGAAAGAGGAATTAAGGGAATTCTGTTTGTAGCCTCATCTTCAAATTCCAGGGGAAGAAAACTCGAAATGGCCTATCCAACTCCTCCACAATGTATAGGATGAATAAATGCAAACCAAACCCACAACCACTGAGTTGATTCCAACTCATAGTGACCCTATGTTGTTGTTGTTGTTGTTATGTGCCGTCGAGTCGGCCCCGACTCATAGCGACCCCTCCTTGGGTTTCCGAGGCAGTATCACTACGGAAGTAGGATTGCCCAACCTTCCTTCCAAGGAGTGGCTGGTGGGTTTGAACCGCCAGCCGTCTGGTTAGCAGGCAAGTGTCTTAGCCACTATGCTACCAGAGCTCCTTAGTGACCCTATAGGACAGAGTAAAACTTCCCTACAGCATCTCCAAGGCTGCAAATCCTTATAGAAGCAGACTGCCTCATCTTTCTCCTGCGGTATAGCTGGTGGGTTTGAACCACCAACCTTTTGGTTGGCAGCCACATGCCTTAACGACAGCACCACCAGAGCTACTTCTATGATGAATACAGCCAATAAATCATCATTTGCTTGTGTGTGCACTTGAATTTTCTCTCTCTCACACACACAGATACATACATATATGTACATACATAGACAAATCATTACATTATTCTTGTTCATACTTGCTATCAAGTCACTTCCTACTCATGTTGACCCCATGTGTGCACAGTAGAACTTTTCCATAGGGTTTTCAAAGCTGTGACCTTTGACAAGCAGATAGCCAGGCCTGTCTTCCTAGTGCCCCGCATGGTGCAAATTGCCAACTTTCTGGCTAGCAGTTGAGTGCTTAACCATTTGCTGCATTATTTTACATCATATGACTGAATGGGAAAACAAACAAACAACAACAACAAAATCTAGCAAGGTCCTAGATGAAAACAGAAGAGGGATATAACAAACAAACAAACAAATTCAAACTGCATATTCTCTCATCCCTCCTTTTAACAATTGTTTTGACAGCCAAGTTTTGCATTAACAAAACAAAACTCACTGCCATTGAGACGATTCCAACTCATAGTGACCCCCATTGGGTTTCTGAAGCTATAAATCTTTACACAAGTAGATGGCCCCCATTTTCCTTCCATGCAGTGGCTGGTGGGTTTGAACTGCTGACCTTCTGGTTAGCAGCCGGATGCCTTATCCACTATGACACCAAAGCCCCTTAAGTTTGTATAGGCTAAGTATTATGCTTAAAAAAAGAAAAAAACAAAACAAACACCTGATACTGGTATTTTCAGCGAATTCTGCACAGTTGCAGAGAACCTTTGGGTGGGGTTACACACACGTACTCAACTGCAGAGACACAGCCTTAAGAACATTATCATCAGAGGCAGCAGCAGTAGCAGCCAGAGCACACTGAGGGCTTCCAGCATGCCAGGGACTGTGCTGTGAACTTTAAGTATGTTATTTCTAATCTTCACAACAACTCTGCAAGCAAATATTATTGCCTTCATTTTACAGAGAAAATGGAACTCAAAGGTTAATTTGCTCAAGGACATATAGCTAACTAAGTGGCAGAGAGAGAAGGCAGCTGAGCATTTTCTATTATGTAGGTGATTAGAGGGGGGAGAGATTATGGCTGTAGGAAACCTTTTTTGAGGGGAAAGGACTATTTGTAGACAATACCATGCTCTGGTAGCATAGTGGCTAAAGCACTTGACTGCTAACCAGAAGGCTGGCGGTTCAAACCCACCAGCCACTCCTCGGAAGGAAGGTTGGGCAATCCT
>NW_006921744.1:1012256-1016342 GCF_000298275.1 Orycteropus afer afer | reverse complement strand
GCGTTCTGGTTAGCAGTCAAGTGCCTTAGGCAATATGCTACCAGAGCTCCTGGAGAAGGCTTTAGGGATCTGATAACACTCTGAGCACTTATACATGCGGCCACCCTCGCTTACCTTCACTCACCCACCAGTTAACTTTCTTTACTGTTGGTTCCCAGGTAATTCCTTTCCCTTTTCTTCCTGTCCCCTCACTCTGCTCTCCTCCCTACTTTTCTCAACATCTTTGTCTTCTCTATAGTCCTTCTCTTTCACTTCTCCCCTCCCCTCTCCCTTTTTCCCTTGCCCCTTTCTGTCTATTCCAGACTTCAGGCATGGGTTCCTCCTCACCTATCAGGAAGAGTCTGGGGGCAGGTAGGACTGGGTGGACAAGTGCAAACTTGAGCAGGCTAGTCACTGCCATCCCTTCAAACTGCGATTTCTGATTTATTGCCTGCTTATTCCATGCATGGCTGAGGCTTTGGGAAAGAATGGCACATACTCCTTTCCTCTATTGTCTCTGGCAACCCAGAGCTGGTTCCAAACTTGCATGCCCCATTTCTTAGAACAAAAGTGCTACAGTCCACAGAACCCACCCTCCTCAGGAGGCAGCTGTAACAACCATCTGTTGTTGCTTAAGCATACCCTTGGGATCTGCCACCCACCCCACCCCAAGTGGTTTCCAAATATTCCCACCATCCTCAAACAGTATTCCCTTAACAAGAGTTCTTCTCAACTTAGTGCTCCTCATTTCATTATGCTTCCAAGGACATTTCGGTTTCCTTTATAGAGTATGTCCCAGGCCTACTCCTTAATTAGGCTCTGTTCAGGGCAGAGTCCACTCCCCATTGTTCAGCTGGTCAGTCACAGCCTGCAGCCCCCACTTCCCTTGGACCACTCACTCACCCCTTTCCCTGTGCAGGCTTTCTTCTTCTCCTGTGTCTCCCCTTTTTTCTCCTCCTCCTCCACTCTAATCTCTGGCCCTTCATTGAGCTTTTCTGCTTCCTGACACGCTCTCACACTTCTGGGACTGTGTGAGCTAATATACTTTAAGAAAGATTTGGGAAACCTTCTCAGGGTGGTCTGGGTAGATTCCTACTCTATATATAACGGTAGTTTTTCCCATAACAAACCTTTTCAAGAAATATTTATCATCTAAGTCACAGGCAACTTTCAAACTGTGTCCATAAAGTAAGAAGGTGAAAGTACATATTAATATTGTTGTTGTTGTTGTTATGTGCCGTGGAGTCGGACCTGACTCATAGTGACCCCTCCTTGAGTTTCCCAGGCAGTATCACTACAGAAGTAGATTGCCCCATCTTCTTTCCAAGGAGTGGCTGGTGGGTTTGAACTGCCAGCCTTCTGGTTAGCAGTCAAATGCCTTAGCCACTATGCTACCAGAGCTCCTATATTAATATTATTAATTAATATTATCAATTAATATTATTAATAATATTAATATTAGAACATGAATATGTCAATATTGTTGAAATATACACTTAAGATACTATTTTAAAAATTAAAAAGTTATACATGGCTACAATTAAGTAAAAATATGTATTTATACCCTGAAAAACGTAGAGGTAAATTTGGAATTATGTAAATGGAACAACTAAACTGCTGAAACAATTTTAAACAAATGAACCTAAATAGATAATATTTAAATGACTCTTGTCTACTTTATAAAAAGCCTAACAAGGTATTTTTTTTCAACACTGCTGTTACATCATCAGCTGAAAATATATTTTGAATTCCTCTTCCGGAATGGTCTTTAGAGCCAATTTAGTAGACACTGAAGAAAATTAGACTCTGTTTTAGTAGCTTTTAAATTTATTTTTATCATTATAATGATGAGTACCCAACTTTGTCCTGTCTTACTTGATCACCCCTGTACACTTTATCCATTAATTTTGATGTCAAATTATTTTTTGCTGTTTCTAAAACTTTCATGTGCCTTTGAAGAATAAAGATTTGCCATCATCAAAACATGAACATGCCACAGACTTTGATGCCAATTCGAAGAATAGCAGAATCCTAAGAATGAGTGAATGGCTTTACCAAAATAGAAACTTCAAAGGTGCTATCACTCATTGGATGCTTAAGTTTTGGTACTTTTGTTTTCAAATCAGCTACAGTTCTTTCTGATATGCTCTCTGACCACCTATTTGATTGTTTTATTAACTTTCCTGAGAGTTCTTTAAGTTAAGTGAGATAAAATTTATTTCCCACATGTTAACAAAGTAGATTGTAAGTTTGTAAAAAATATAAATTATTACTAAAAAATGACACTGATAATTTATTAGTATTTTGGTTCACAACATGGTAACTTAAGAACTCCACTGATACAACAATGTGAGATTCATGGTTGGCTTGCTCAGGCCTAAGGAATATAATTTTTTGCTTTTTAAATTAAATTGTCTCTTCAGAGGCCAACTGACCTTAACCAATGCTTAAACTAAATGACCTCGCTGATTCAGTGAAAATAATTTACCTTAAATGTGGCAAAGGCATCTGAAGCAATATCAAATGTTGACAACTCCACATATTTAAAGAAATCTCTGAACTGATTAGAGAAGAGGATGATTTTGGCAAGTGGCTCATGTCGAATACATTCTCTCAGCATCATCCCACAACGTAAGGCAATCTGTGGGGCTTCATATCTAGAGCATAAACAAGAGAGAAACAAAAAACTGTGTTATCCTATTAGCACTCTTATTAATACTAATGTTATCAAAAGAATCATTTCAATATGGGCAGTCTCTGACTTACCATGTACTCAAGTTACTATAAATGACACTATGACTGTCTTTTTTTTTTTTTATATATACATCTTATCATTAGTAATATGCACTACATAAAATGTTGCAGCATATAAAAGGAACACGTAGACATCTCTCACTAGTCTTCTGATTAGAAATGCCATCCTTATTCCCAGGGATAATCCAGATCATACAGAACATTCCAAAAATGGAGTTAATTCTACAACTGACAAAATGTTGATATCATCCATTTTTTTAAAAGAATATGTGTGTTTTTTATGTATGTATGTATACATATGCATGTATGTAATATATCTATAAGTTTATATGTCATGTTTCCAACCCCAAGGGACAAAGATCTGATTTATAAAGATACTGATAATAAAAGGCAATAATAATGAGAAAATAAATAAAAGAAAAGAAAAGAGGTATTCAACTTACGTCAGAACCAACTTACGATGGGGTTGTCAGAATGGAATGAAGACTACCTGTACTACTGTTAACAGAAGCATAGATGCCAATCACCATAGTTCATTTACACATCAGTCACTTGATACCCACTGAGTATCTGCTATGTGACCAAAGATACAACAGTAAACATGACAAAAATCAATGCCTTCATAGTGATCATATTTCTAGTGGATATGTGTCAGGCTTGGGAAGGAGGCTGACTATAAACAATGAAAAGATAATTTCATTTACTGAGAAGTGCTGTGAAAACTGAAGACAACACAACAGGTAATATATTGAGTGTGACCAGGGGACTACTTTAGACTGCGTGGTCAGGAAAAGGGAAAAGCCTGCTGGGAAAAGGCCCCAAGGCAAGAACAAGCTTGGTGACTCAGAGGCAGGGAAACAAGACCAGTGTGCTTGGGACATAGGGGGAAGAGTAGTGAGTGGTATGAAGGAAGACATGAGTGGTGAGCAGGGCAAGGTTGGATCAGATACTGCTTAATAAGCCAAAGTAGGGAGTTTGGTTTTTATTTTAGGAATAATGGGAAGCCATTGGACTTCTAAACAAGAAACTAACATGGCCTAGTTTATGTATGGAGACGTTCATTCTGGTTACTTGTAGAGAATCTATCTTAATGGAGAAAGGAATGTGCTGGAAACCAGAGTACAGCAGGGAGACCAAGTATGGGAAGGAACAGAAGTCCAATGAGAGATGAGGGTACCCAGCTCGCAATGGTAGTGAAAGAACAGAGAAAACTGTGGATAATTGTTTGGAAGAAAAGTCAAGAGGACTGCTGATACGCTAAAGAATAATGTAGAATCTGCAAAACACCGCATAACGTGGATGAACTTGGAGGACATTATGCTGAGTGAAATAAGTCAATCACAAAAGGACAAA
>NW_006921744.1:1002544-1004686 GCF_000298275.1 Orycteropus afer afer | reverse complement strand
ATGAACCCCACTTGATCACGATGAATGATTTTCTTGATATGTTGTTGTAGTCTATTGGCTAGGATTTTGTTGAAGATTTTTGCATCTATATTCATAAGGGATACTGGTCTATAGTTTTCCTTTTGAGTGATGTCTTTTCCTGGTTTTGGTATTAAGGTTATGCTTGCTTCATAAAATGAGTTGGGGAGCCATGTTAACTTTAAGATACCTGATATCTAAGTAGAGATGTCTCTTAGGGAGTAGAATATACCTATCTGGAGCTCAGGAAAAAGACAGCATCTAGATATATGTATGATTTGTATATAACAGATGATTAATAAACAGCTATGAATTGATTGACTCATTGAAATCATGAAATGAAATTATAGCTCATGGCAAAATTTACGCTAGAAAATTATACTGTCTACTATAGCAAGCAATTCAGAACTACTAAATCTGTTCCTTTTCTAATTGAATAACAATCTCTCAAATGTCAAACTCAACATCAGAATAAATCCAGGCTTGAGTTACAGTCCAATGTCTGAAAAATGAACAATACTCAGCTCAAGTAAGACAAGGCCATATTGAAACGACACAGTTGAGAACTGTGTGTTAAATACTGGAAGAAAAAACAAAGGAAGAGAAGAGTTGTAAAAGGTTGGGAAATGAGTCTTTTAGGTCAAAAAATAGGGCAAAAAAAAAAAAAAAAGATTATTGTATCATTTAACATTTCAATTGAATATAATACTATATTATATATAATACTAGGAGCTGGTGGCATAGTGCCTAAGGCATTTGACTGCTAACCAGAAGGCTGCTGGTTCAAACCCACCAGCCACTTCTCAGAAGGAAAGCTGGGCAATCTACTTCCGCAGTGATACTGCCTCATAAACCCAAGGAGGGGTCGCTATGAATTGGATCTGACTCGAGGGCAGTGATTTTGGTTTGGTTTTGGTTATATAATACTACTTTCTATGGTCAGAGTACAAGGCCAATTTAAAAAACACCACCACCAAAAAAAAAAAAAAAAACAACTCAAACTTTAAATATCTCAATATTTGAAAACATATTTTCCTATAATGTTCTTTGAGGATGTGGGAAAGTGATGTTCATAAGGGATCATCTGAGCTATAAATGTGATCTTTCTGATTTACCCTGAATTCCACAAGTTAGAAAAAATTCCAATAAAAAACATTTTTGAAAGCAAAAGAGACCATAACTTAATAGATGATTGAAATCAAACATTTGGAGAGCAAAACCAAACCACTCTTAAATAAAACTTCTAGATATTTTGCTACTCACCACCTATGACTTGAATAATAAAGAATAGACTAGTTTTTTTGTAAGAAAATATTTGCATGAAAGTCATTCAAGAGTGAAATCTCTTTTCCACTATCTAGGAAATAGGTCACTTTATGATATCAAATTTACAAACGCAGTAGGGGAAGCAGCACGCAGAGATAGGAGAGAATTTAAACCACTGTGGTATTTATTCAGTTTTGCTCTGTTTTAGTCTGAACAATATTCACAAATACTATTTGAGTATTATTCCCTAAGTAACGGGTATTAACCTAAAATGCTCATCTATTCAGATAGACATGATTTTTTGTAGAATATAAAGAATGGCATTTAGAGTGAGCGTTAGAAGATGTCTTTTATTGGAAGAATTTAAAAATCAGCCAGTGGCACACAGGGAACAGTTAAAAGGTGGGGTATCACCAAACATGTTGTAAACAGAGGCATATTTTCAGAAATGTGAAGGAGAAAACACTGTCATTTATTGATAGAATACTTAGAAGATTATAAAACAAAGACTGTTGGCCTACTGAAAAAACTAAAAGGGCAAATCATTAAATTCCAGACTTAAGAGTAAGATATTTTTGGACTTTCACAATTTGGCCCTAAACCTAACTTTTCGATTTCCTCTTCCATCACATCATAGGCCTCCATTCCTTGGAGTATGCCACTCTTTCAACCTAGAATGCCGTTCTCCTTGCTTTTCTACCTCTAAGACGCACACTCATCTTTCAAGCCTTTATTCAAATACTCTCTCCTCCTTGATGTTTTTCTAATCACCCACCATTCAGCATTACTTACTTCTTCCTATACTCTCCTAAGGGAGCTCTGGTAGCATAGTGGCTAAGGCACTTGCCTGCTAACCAG
>NW_006921744.1:999086-1002374 GCF_000298275.1 Orycteropus afer afer | reverse complement strand
GGCACATAACAACAACAACAAAATACTCTCCTAAATCATCTTATCTGTAACTTCATTTTAGCACAATTTTTTTTCATTCTATATTATGTTACATTTCAGTAACTTGTTATAAATCTTTTTTTTTCCACCTAATTTCAAATAACTGCTGGGATATGTCTTACTTGTCTTGTTAGTGTCTCTTCTCCTGCCCTACTCCTATCTCCACATAGTGTCTAACTAAAGATCAGGGTGGGGATGGGGAAGGTAACACAATAAATAAGACCTATAGATACCATGTGGTTACCTTCCCCATCCCCACCCCAATCTCCAATGAGCACCTAGCATAATGTTTTTTAAAAAGTAGGCATATAATGAATTTACTAAATCTCAAACTCTGATGTTCTTAATACATCAGGACTCTAATGAGACTCAAATTTTGGCTTATACAAAAAGCTGTATGATCTCTAGCCAACATTTTCTCATTTCTTAATTCAATTTCCAAACTTAGACCGTCTATAAAAAGTTTCCATCTCAACTGTTTTGATATAATTAGTTTTCTTTTTCCTTTCACTTGGTGGAGTTTATTGGAACCATCTGGTATGCCCCCCCCCCCCAAAAAAAAAAAAAAACTACTGCCATTGAGTTGACTCTGACTTATCGTGATCCTGTAGAAAGAGTACAACTATCCTACAGGGTTTCCAAGGCTGTAAATCGTTACAGTAGCAAACTGCCACATCTTTCTCCTGAAGAGTGGCTGGTGGGTTCAAACTGCTGACCTTTTGGTCAGCAGCCAAAACTTACCCCCTGAACCACCAGGGCTCCTTATCTGGGATGCAATGACGATTTATTCTTGAGAACCAAGAAAACATTTTTTTGGTTTGTTTTTTTAATGCCTCTGCATCAGAACACTTGTCATTCTATCCCAGAGGTTGATCCCCGAGAGTGGAAATGTTACTCTCTGAGATGACAACTTCTCAAAGTTAGGAATATATTGGGATGCACAGGAAAAGTCCTCAGCACTCTTTAAAACCAAAAACAAACCAAACCCACTGATATCAAGTCAATTCTGACTCATTGTAACCCTACAGGGCAGAGTAGAACTGCCCTACAGGGTTTCCAAAGCAGTAAATCTTCATGGAAGCAGATTGCCTCATCTTTCTTCTGTGGAGTGGCTGGTGGGTTTGACCAGCCAATCTTTTGGTTAGCAGCCAAATGCCTTAACCACTGTGCCACCAGAGCTCCATAAGGGATCTATAATTTACATACACAATTTCAGTCTGATTACCCTCTAGGATATTGACTTTCGATATCTTTTATGCCTACTATATAAAGAAGTACTGTATATGTTAAGTTTCAAATACCACGAACATTAATATCCTTAGGTAGTGTCTAAAGCATTTGACTGTTAGCCAGAATGTAGGCAGTTCAAACCTGCCAGCCACCCACGGAAGGACAGGGCAATTTACTTCCGTAAAAATTTACTGCCTCACACGACAACCTTCCAGACCTTGTCCTGCGTGCAGTCAAATGGGACATTGGAAAAGTGACTGTCCCTCCGTGCCAAGACACGGGGGCGGGGGGGGGCCCACCGTTGACTGTCCTGGGTCTGGCAGCTGAAGACTGAAGGAGCCCCGACTCATCGACTCCAATCACTCTCACCGAGTCCAGGGTAACACTCAAGGTAGCGGGTAAGTTGACGTCTTTCTTGGTCGATACGGGGACTACCTATTCTGTCTTACCTTCCTTCCTTCCTAGGACAATTATACCCCTCCCCGGTCTCAGTGATAGGAGTTGACGGACATCCCTCCAAACCCCAGGTAACAGGTCCTGTCACATGCCTTATAGACAAGAGAATTATTACACACTCATTTTTAGTAATGCCTACCTGCCCCACTCCACTTTCAGGAAGAGACCTTCTTTTTAAGCTAGGGGTCACCCTACATTGGACATAAGACCCCTCAGCAACACTTTTACTATCATTAATCTCCACTCCAGCATCCACACCAAACCCTCCTTTACCTCCTGATTTAGTAAATCCCATTGCATGGGACATCTCTACTGCTAGTATTGCTACCCACCATTCACCTGTTATTATTCATTCAAAGAATCCTTCTCATTTTCCCTCATGACCCCAATTTCCCATCTCTCTGACACACTGACAGGGATTAAAACCTCTTACCCAGCAAACCCTGCAAGAACAAATTCTAGAAAGACTTCAGAAGGTCCCAGTGTCTTCATGGGTACAAATTATTCAACATACTTTATCCTTTCTTAACCATTCACACACTTTACCCAGTATTTCCCACTGTTTTCTTTGTGCCTCTCTTCTACAACCTTTACTTGCAGCTGTACCCATTAATTCCACCCAACCAGCACCTACATCCACACCTAATCCATCCTGCATTACTCCTTCATTACAGGTACCCCTTTGGGAACCTGACACTGTCAATCATACACGGCCCTCCCAGATTTGTTTCCTTACTAACAATATCGTACCTGTATTTTCAGAACAAATTCCCTGCTCACAAAAACATATCTATCACCTCCCAAACCACCTCAGCACCCGGAATGTACTTTTGGTGCAACAGAACCCTACTTAAATGTATAAATAACACCACCCCAAGCCCTTGTTTTCCAGTAACAATAGTTCCCCAACTTACAGTATACGGAGAATCTGAACTCTCCTGGCTATTACCAAAACCAAGAACCAAACGAGCCGCCTTTTTGCCTGTTATAGTAGGCCTCAGCCTGGCCTCTGCTTTCACTGCAACCGGACCAGCAGGAGGGGCATTGGGTCACAGCATAATGTCAGCTCAAGAGTTCCAAAACCAATTAGAAATAACTCTAGAAACCACTGCAGATTCTTTAGCTTCACTCCAACTGACAGCTAACCTCTCTGGCCCAAGTTACTTTACAGAATAGAAGAGCCTTGGACCTATTAACAGTGGAAAAAGGTGGAACCTGCCTCTTTCTTAAAGAAGAATGCTGCTATTACATCAACGAATCCCGTCTAGTGGAACAAAACATCAATACACTGACTCGACTGAGTGAAGATTTACATAATAGACACCAAACAGGAACCTTACCATTTGAATGGCTCCAATCGCCACTAGCAGCCTGGTTACAACCCCTTATAGGACCTCTTGTACTAATAAGTCTCTTTTTTTCTTTTCACCCCTTGCCTCCTTAGATTCCTCCAAAACCGGCTCAAAGAAATGTCCAGAGTAACTGTCAACTAGTTATTCCTACACCCGTACACTCGCCTACCAACTGATCCAATCCCCACTGACTCTGGCCTATAACCCTACT
>NW_006921744.1:992459-998986 GCF_000298275.1 Orycteropus afer afer | reverse complement strand
GACAGCTAACCTCACTGGCCCAAGTTACTTTATAGAATCGAAGAGCCTTGGACCTATTAACAGTGGAAAAAGGTGGAACCTGCCTCTTTCTTAAAGAGGAATGCTGCTATTACATCAACAAATCCAGTCTAGTGAAACAAAATGTCAATACACTGACTCCACTGAGTGAAGAATTATGTAATAGACACTGAACAGGAACCTCACCATTTGAATGGCTCCGATCACCACTAATAGCGTGGTTACTACCCCTTATAAGACCCCTTGTACTAATAAGTCTCTTTTTTTCTTTTCGCCCCTTGCCTCCTTAGATTCCTCCAAAACCAGCTCAAAGAAATGTCCAGAGTTACCGTCAACCAACTACTTCTACACCTATACACTCGCCTACCAACCAACCCAATTCCCACTAACACCAGCCTTTAACACCCACTTTGACCCTGTTCAGCAGGAAGCAGCCAGAACGATAACTTGGCCCTTTATCACCAAAAAGGCTGGAATGTTAGGCAGAAACATGGCTGGCCAGGTGGGTAAATGATTAAGCCAGAAAGAATTACAAGAACTGGTCAAGCAAGGGAGTGGCTGACCACACCCCATACAAAACCCCAGCACCTGACCCTTACTTATGAAGAACCACAGCACATGACCTTGGCTTATAAAGCCCCCAACTATTTCCTGCCCACTATGCTAATGAAGTGCTTCAGCTCTACTTCCTGCCCCCACGCTAATGAGGTGCTTTAACCTCATTGGTTCCTACAACACATCCCCTGCTCTCAACCTGGTCCACTAAGGAGCAGGGAAAACATCTCTATAAAATCCCCTTCTTTCACCCAGGGCTGCATGACTTCTCTGGCCCCTCTCAGGGACCCGTGAACCTCGCCCAGGCCCCTCTCGGGGACCCTTAAACCTCTTCTGGGAGCGCAGAATAAAACTTCTCTTTAAACCCCACCCCTCAAAAAAAGATTTACTGCCTCAGAAACCCAAAGGGGGTCACTATGAGTTGGAATTGACTCAATGGCAGTGAGTTTTTTGTTTTTTTTTTAAATCCTATTCTAGGTCTCTGGGTAGCAAAATGATTTGTGCTAGGATTAGTGGACCATGCAAACCTTAGCCTACATGACCCTGAGACCAGAAGAACTAGATGGTACCTGGCTACCACTGTTAACCACTCAGAAAGCGATAAAAATAGAAGATTCTGGATAAAGTGGGAGAAAAATGTGGAACAAAACTCAAAATCATAAAAAAGACTAGGCTTACTGCTCTGATAAAGACTGGTGAAACCCCCAAGACATGGCCCCAAGTCACACTTCAGGCCTGAAATTGAACTCACTTCTGTAGTTGAATTTTCAGTCAAACAACAGACAAGTCTATAAGGTGAACAATAACTCTAGGAAGGTAGACATTCCTTAGAACAATCAATCATTCAAGATCAAAAGGACAGCATCTGCCCAAGGACAAAATTCAGAAGGCAGGACGGGTTAAGAGTGAAGGAGGAATGGAAACAAGAAATACAGGAAGGATGAGGGGATTGCAATCAATGACACAAAACAAAATGTGTGGGAACTGTTGAATGGAAAACTGATATGCTTTGTAAACTTTCATCCAAATCACAAGTTAAAAAAAAAAAAAGGAGTTAATATTAATTTTAAAAACCACAAAACTGTCCATCAACAAAAAGGGGGAGGGGGAGGGGTTGGGAAATAGATGAAACAAATAGCAAAAATATTGATGATTTTCAGGTTGGATGATGGGTACATGCAGTTTATTCATACTTTCTCCTTTTGTATATGGCTGACAGTCTTTGCAAGGCAATGAAAAAATATCATTAGTGTGAGAAATTTCTGATTTTAATATTAAACTTCTGGAACATCTTCCACTAGCTACAGTTTTTTGGAACATTGAGAGCAATTTAGTGATGCCATTTTTACATTCTCTCAGTACCGTGGATGTCATTTGGCTGGGCCAGAAAACAAATTCAGAGCAGAAAAAGTACTTATAATCTTTTCATAAAACTCAGGCTGCAAATCATTCAAACCGTATACTAGGTCCTATATGCAGATCATTTGCCTTGACAACAATCATCAATTTCCTTCTGTCTCACATTCTTTATGGTCCAAATACAGTATGTAAGTATCATACCCCTAAATAATATTATTGTTTGACCTATATATTAATGCATTAATAAGTAATGTTGTATGTTTTCCAATAACTTCAGAAGAGATAATTCAGTGAAAATGCTGACAAAGTAATAACTCTCCAGCATTTACATGTTAAACTGGAAAGTGGTAACAGATAAAGCTAATTAGGGTGCAAATGTTTCAATCAGAGATTGCTGTTAGCTGCTTTGTTTGTCCTCGGAAACCTGAAAAAACAAAACCCACTCTCATCAAGTTGATTCTGACTCATAATGACCCCATTAGGTTTCCAAGGCTATAAATCTTCACAGAAGTAGAATGCCTCATTATCCTGCCGTGGAGCAGCTGGTGGGTTTGAACCACTGACCTCTGGTTAGTAGCCAAATGCCTTACCCACTACGCCACCAGAACTCCCCTTGCCCTCCATATATAACTAGTCCTCAAATTTTACTAAGGATATGTTTTTTTTAAAAAAAAAAAAAAAACATGGGATTTAGAACCAGACTTGGTGGGACTGGCACCTTGGCACTTTCACTTATTAGCTGTATAAACTTGAGCAATTTTCGTACTTTCTCTCAACTTCAATTTCCTCGTCTGTAAAATGGTAACAATACTTCCTCATTGTATTACTGGAAAGATTAAATGATATAACCTAAGTAAAGGGCTTGAACGTAATCCCTAGCACACAGCAAGAACTTGATAAATGGTAGCTACAAAACAGGATGTGAAGCAATGATCCAGCCTGGGTTTTTTAAAAAGCAAAAAGAGGAAAAGAATCATTATTAAAGAATAAAAATCAGAGGAGTAGTCACCATTGTTAACAATGGTTTCTTTGGGAACTACTATAGACTGCACTCACTTTCTATATTATACATTTATCAAATGCTTGAATTTTGTAATTATAAACATGTATTACTTTTGAGTAAGAAAAAAACAGGAATGTTTTAAAAGTATCTGCTGTCTTCACTCTCAATATCACCAGCACCAAAGTCCTGGCCCTAATTATCTCTTGTCTGGACTCTTCAAAGCTGGAATCTGTGCCCCACACCCTCCCAGCCATTTCCCACATTGCCACCAGAACTCTTCACATATCTTCTCTGCATGGCTCCCTATTGCTTATAGAATGACATCCACACACTTTGGCAGGGCATGGAAGGCTTCTCACTATCTGGTCTGGGTCTTTCCAGCTTTGCTGGACTCCAGCCATACCAGAATTCTCATCATTCTACAAACACATCATGTACTTTCCATGCCTTTGTATGGAAGTGCACACCCAATCCTTTCATCCTTTTTACTTATGTAGCAATTTCTCACTTCAAGATCTGCTCCATTTTGACATCCTCAAAAACCAAACTCACTGCCGTCAAGTCGGATCTGACTCAGAGCGACCCCTCCTTGGGTTTCCAAGGCAGTATCACTACGAAAGTAGATTGCCCAACCTTCCTTCCGAGAAGTGGCTGGTGGGTTTGAGCTGCCAGCCTTCTGGTTAGCAGTCAGGTGCCTTAGGCACTATGCTACCAGAGATTATGGCTCCTTCCTCTGTGCGCCCCTAGAATATGCTGGTATAGTAACAGCAGTGAGTTGCGATGAGTTGTCTCTTTTCTCACTGTAGTCGATGGCTGTCTGAGGGCTAGGAAGGTCTGTGGTGTAGTTCTGAAAGCAGACTTTGGAGCCAGACTGTTGTTGTTAGGTGCTGTCCAGTCAACTCTAACTCATAGCAACCCCAAGTACAACAGAATGAAACAACACCCAGTTGTGTGCCATCCTCATAATCCTTGCTATCTATACCGGAGCCCATTGTTGCAGCCACTGTGTCAACCCATCTGACTGAGAGCCTTCCCCTCTTTTTGCTGATGCTCCGCTTTACTGAGCATGATGTCCTTCTCCAGAGAATGGTCCTTTCTGACCACATGACTAAAGTAGAATAAACAAACTCTCTGTTCTGGTCTTTCTCGCTTTTAAGGAGCATTCCCACTGCACTTCTTCTAGGACAGATTTGTTTGTTCTTCTGGCAGTCCATGGTATTTTCAATATTTTTCTCCAACACCACAATTTGAAGGCATCAACTCTTCTTTGGTCTTCCCCATTCATTGTCTGGCTTCACGTGCATATCAAGCTAATGGATATACTATGACTTGGGTTAGGGACACCTTAGTCTTCAAAGTGATATCTTTGCTTCTTAACACTTAACTCTTCTTTGTAGAGGTCTTTTGCAGCATATTTTCCTTGTGCAATACTATGAAAATTTTTTTAAAATTTAAATAAATAATAAATGAGCTGATTGGCAGTTCAGCTTCAGAAACTAAACACTAACTTTTCGGAAGAAATAGAAACTTCTTTGTAAAATTTTACTCATGAATCAGATTTAAAGGTGTTAGCCTTAAAATAAAAAACTCCAGTTTTCTATTAGAACTACATGAAAATGGAATCTTTCTTAGAATAAAAATCTGTATATTAAGTGATGATTTCTTGACTGCTGCTTCCATAGGTGTGGATCGTGGATCCAAGTATGATAAAATCCCTGATAACTTCAATCTTTTCTCCATATATCATGATGTTCCTTACTGGCCCAGTTGTGAAGATTTCTGTTTTCTTTATGCTGAGGTCTAATCCATACTGAAGACTGTAGTCTTTGATCTTCATCAATAAGTGCTTCAAATCATCTTAACTTGCTTCAAATCATCTTCACTTTCAGCAAGCAAGGTTGTGTCATCTGTGTATAACAGGTTGTTAATGAGTCTTCCTCCAATCCTGACACCATGTTCTTCTTCATATAGTCCAGCTTCTTGGATTATTTGCTCAGCATACAGATTGCATAAGCATGGGGAAAAAATCCAACCGTGATGGACGCCCTTCTTGATTTTACACAAAGCAGTATCCCCTTGTTCTGTCAGAATGACAGCCTCTGGGCTATGTACAGGTTCCTCCTAAGTACAGATGTTCTGGAATTCCCACTCTGCAATGTTATACATAATTTGGTATGACCCACACAATCAAATGCCTCAGCATAGTCAATAAAACATAGGTAAACATCTTTCTGGTATTCTTTGCTTTCAGTCAAGATCCCTCTGACATGAGTGATGATAGCTCTCACTCCACATCCTCTTCAGAATTCGGCTTGAAGCCAGGCTATTGGGTTTAAATAATACTATCTAAGTGATATTTCTACGCCTTATTCTCCCCATCCATACAATGAGTGTAACAATAACAATAAACACTGACAAGATATATTAAGTCATTAAATAAAGCAGGATCTGATATGTAGTAAGTACTATGTTAACCACTATTACTACTGTTGCTATTATTGTTATTGTGGGCCCTTAATAAATGAGCTGATTGGTAGTTTAGCCATGATTCTCAGTGATTTGGCAGTTTTACAATGTAGCCATCTGCCATGATGAGATTTGATATAATACAATCATTTTCAAAATGAGATGTGCTATGAGTAGCCAAGCAGTTGAAGGGGAATCTCCTCAGAGGTGTGGCCTGCTTCCAACATATATGAATGTTCTGACACAACTCTCGGCTTTTTGCTCAGTCTAGATCCTGCAGCTGGCTAATCATCATCTGACCTCTGGTTTTTTGGATTTGAGTCAGCAGCCTGCCATATTGCCAGATGACCTTGGATTCACCAGCCCCTGCAGCCCATGAGCCAGCAGCTTGCTGTCTGACCTGCTGATCTTGGGTTCACCAGCCCCTGCAGCTACATAAGCCAGGAGAAGCCTCCAGCCTGATCTAATATCTGACCCACAGACGTGGGACTTGCCATTCTCTACAACCACTGAGAATCATGGCCCAGCCAAGCTGATGCACAACCTTAACCATAACAGATATGAATTTTATATTTTCCCTCTAAGGGCTTACATGTCACCTTGTTGTTGTTGTTATCTGCCATCGAATTGGCCCTGACTCATAGCAACCTCTCCTTGGGTTTCCGAGGCAGTATCACTACAGAAGTAGGATTGCCCAACCTTCCTCCCAAGGAATGGCTGGTGGGCTTGAACTACCAGCCTTCTGGTTAGCAGTCAAGTGCCTTAGGCACTATGCTACCAGAGCTCCTTACATGTCACCTGTTGTTGTTGTTGTTATGTGCTGTTGAGTCGGACCCAACTCATAGCGACCCCTTCTTGGGTTTCCAAGGCAGTATAACTACAGAAGTAGATTGCCCCATCTTCCTTCCAAGGAGTCACTGGTGGGTTTGAACCGCCAGCCTTCTGGTTAGGAGTCAAGTGTCTTAGGCACTACGCAACCAGAGCTCCCTACATGTCACCTAGGAGTTTACAATTTGAATTAAATTCCACATGATATATGGAGAGGATAAAAAGCCAGGAATCCGGACAGAAGAGTAGTCAGCCCCAGGGTTACAGGAGAGGAGAGACAACTCAGGGACGCCCAAAG
>NW_006921744.1:977136-978207 GCF_000298275.1 Orycteropus afer afer | reverse complement strand
ATGGAAGTAGGATTGCCCAACCTTCCTTCTGAGGAGTGGCTGGTGGGTTTGAACCGCCAGCCTTCTGGTTAGCAGTCAAGTGCTTTAGCCACTATATTCTTGGGTTAATGATTATTGACCACCATGTGCTTCACAACCATTATCTTACCGAAGATTCTAACAACACTGAGGTAGATATTATTACTGTCCACACTTTTCCATTAGGAAATAAAGACTTAAGGAAGTTAGGGAACTTGGCCAAGGTCTTATATCAAGGGAGTAGCAGAACCCAGACTGAAAATACAGCCTTGTGCGACAGTGCATAACCAGTGGCATATAATGCAACATTATTTTAGTGTGAAGGTATTATTACAAACTGTATCCTTATTTTACATATATAAGAAAACTGAGGTTTATAGAAGTGTAGTGACTTGCCTAAGGGAACAGAGCCAGGAAGTGATAGAAACTGTAAAAAACAATACTCAGAGAACAAAAAGGAGTTCTTGTAATTTATAAATTGGGTAGCTGAAATTAAAATTCAATACAGTTTACCTTTAATGGAAGATAAAATCAGTAATATTTTCCAACAATGTAAAAGAAAAACACAGAGAAAAAATAAAAGAGGTAAGAAATCCATCCAAGAGCTTTAACTTTGACTACTGGGAGTACTAGAAAATGAGAACAGAGAGAATGGAAGGGAATAAATTCGTAAAGAAATGAGAATGTTAGTTGTCTACCCAAATCCATTCTTCCCTTCTTGTTGGGCACATAGCTAGAAACATTTCCCAGATTCCCTTAAGAATTAAGGGGTCATGTGAATATGAGCTCTTAGATGGAATGTCAGTGTGGGAGCAATGTGAGCCATTTCTAGGCAGGCTCATACACTCACCCACGTACTTTCTCTTTTCTGTGTGCTGAAATGGCAATGACGAAAAGGATCTTAGAAACCACATGTTGAAGATGGCAGAGCACTGCCAGCCTGGTTCTGTGCTGCCTGTACGGCACAGCTCCCTGCTGACCTATTACATGAGAAATAAAATTATCTCGTAGGCGAGCCATTCCACTTTGGGGTCTATCTGTCATAGCTTTGTT
>NW_006921744.1:972065-976270 GCF_000298275.1 Orycteropus afer afer | reverse complement strand
TGATTATTAATAAAATTTAAAATTGTGTTAAAAAATATTGTGAGAGTAAGGAGAAGAAAAATGGAATGATAGCAGTAACAGAAACACACAATTATGATCTAGCCTATGAGAAATTCAAAAGATATTTTAAAATTGATAATAAAAAATTAGGATAGCCCATTATTTAGTATTACAGACAGTTTCCTGGTTACAAATGAGTAGATCTTTAACTTGAATTTGTAGGTCAGTCAGAACAGGTGCCAAAGGTTCTTATTTACCTGTAATTTAGTTCAAAAAAAGGCTTGAAACTCTCCAAGATTTAAAAGCTGAACGTGCAGCAAGTGAAGGTGACTGTGACAAAGAATTTGTTGGAAATATGGATGGGTTGGTTCAATAGTTTCAAAGTGAGAGCAAATTTACATAACATTAAAGCAGAGGTTTGAAACAGTGCTGCCCTACTCCAAGATGGTCCAGTCCCACTCAGAGATGACAGCCAATCACGCTGCATTGAATGTTTACGGTCCACAATCCTGCCAAATAATCAAATCTCATGCATTAAGCTCCTGAAAGGAGGCTCTTCTGAGCCTCCCATTCCAGGGCTTTGACCTGTAATTTTTCCCTTTCTGGTTACCATGAGGAGTCACCCAAATTGTAAAATTTCAGTCTGTTCTCTTTTTCTTTTCATTGATCATGAAAGACCCAGTTCAAAGTTCTTCATTAAATGCCCAATAGGAGTTGTCCATAATTCGGACACTTACAACCTGGAGATTGCCTGTATGGAGGTAAAAACCAGATGAACAAATGAAAAAGATGAAAGTGGTGCCTCTGGGTAATGAGATTAAGGAATGGAGAAGAAAGAAGCAGAGAGCTGCTGTTCACTGATATATCTGATTATTCAACAGTGTGTTATACATCATTGCTGCTGTTAGGCGCCACTGAGTCGAGCAGAACTGCACTAGAGGGTTTTCCAGGCTGTAACCTTTATGGGAGCAGATCGCTAGGCCTTTGTCTTGCAGAGCCCCAGGTGAGTTCAAACCCCCAGTCTTTTGGTGAGCAGCTGACTGCTTAACCATTCGCACCACCACGGCTCCTTGTGTTACATGTTAGTTTGACAAAATTAAAAGTTAAAAATGTGCAGAGGAGGAATTGGGAATTGGATATGAAAGGATAAGTATGAAATGAAAGGATGAGGGCTGCAAAATTAAAAGAGCCATGCTGGGTTTGAGAAGGTAGGATAGAAAGCTAGGAAAGGGGAGAAGGTAGCCTGTTATCCCTAAGCCTTGCTTAAGGGTCTGCAGTTGTTAGGATTTAGAGGGGCTCGAAATGCCCAAGAAACATTTGTAAATAAGTATACACAAAAAATAATAACCAGAGATTCTAATATTTAGCTTGATTTCAGTCTGTTGGCTCCCCTATGGTCACATATAAGCAGCTCTAGTGGCGTGGTGCCTAAGACTTTTGACTGCTAACCAAAAAGTTACAGGTTCAACCCACCAGCCACTCCGTGGAAAGAAGATGGGGCAATCTACTTCTGTAAAAATTACTGCCTTGGAAAACCAAAAGGGGTCACTATGAGTCAGAATTGACTTGATGGCAGTGAGTTTGGTTTGGTTTTCTAGTGTGGCCTCATATGCATACAGTACTACTTACTCTATCCCTGTGGAAGAAGGGTATCACTTTGGCATATGCTAGCCACTGGAAGGATTCCTTTATCTATATTTGAGTTCTCAATACCAGAATAATGGTATGTGTATGAGGGGATCCAGTCTTTATTTATTTTAAAAAAAATTAAAATTAATTAATTTTATTTTTGCAGTGTTTCCTCCCCTCCGAGGGGATTCAGCCTTACACAGCAGGAAAAAAATAATGGCCAGGTAAGAAAAGGGCAGATTGGGAAGCACGAGCAGTACAATAATGTGAAGAGACAGAGCTAACAGAAAAGTTGAAGAAAGAGTGGCAATGAATAGAAAGAACTTTATTTAGAATCAAAGAGGTACAAAGGATTTAGCTACAAAAATAGGGAGACACAGATCTGGAGGGCTGACTTCAAACATGGCTAACAGTTTTAATGTGATTCCAAAATAGAAACTTTTAACCACGATTCTATATCACCATTGACTTTAAGGGAAGCCATGCACCTACCCTTTCAGGAGCATAAATAGGATATGAGGATGAGCACTGATGTACTCCACAGTAGGGCTCCGAGTGCCTATCTGTCTTCTCAGGATGTTATTAAATATCTGGGTCACATCTTTCTTTCCCTGTTAAAGAAACAAACAAGAAATGAATTATACACTTTATATGAGCAAGTTGTATGATATATGAATTCTATCTCAAAAGCTCATACGACACACACACACACAGAGAGAGAGAAATAGAACTGCCCTTTGTATACAAAAACATTAGATAATTTACTCTTTACAAGCTGCACTTTAAAACACAAATTCAACAAGACAGACACAGCCCTTTCCACAGTATTTACACTGTGGGATATCTGAGCAATTGCAGGTCCGTTTCTCACAGAAGTAAACAAAAAAGCATAACAGGATATAAAACAGCAGTGAAGAGGAGAAATTGTACATTTTTTTTACCTTTGAAGAAAATTGTAATTAACATTGTTTAAACCTTCATAAATAAGAAAGGAAAACATATGAAGAAAATAAAGTGAAGATTTTAGTAAATTTATGTGGGTTAGAATCAAACCCCTTTTTCTTAGATATATGTACTTTTTGTTAATTTTTTCCCTTCACTTTATCATTCCCAACCCCTTCTTGGTGTCGTAATTTTAAAAAAAAAGGGAGTTTTCTATGAGTTGAGTACATTTGACCTATATGATCTTAAGAAATCATATCCAGCCTAGAGGAATAGAAGTAATTATGCAGTAATGTTGTTGCTGTTGTTGTCATCGTTATGTGCCGACTCATGGTGACCCCTCCTTGGCTTTCTGAGCCAGTATCACTACAGAAGTAGATTGCCCAACCTTCCTTCTGAGGAGTGGCTTGTGGGTTTGAATTGGTTTGTCATTCCTTCAATATTCATTGTATCCTGAGAAAATTTCTTGGTAAATAATTTCAGAAAACAATGTAAATTTTAATAACTTAAAAGTTTTGGTTGCTGAGACTTCCAGTAAGATGGAGGAATAGGCAGACAAGTGACACAGACCCTCTTCAGCAAAGAAAAGAAAAACCAATTGACAGAGATATAGAAAATAATCCTGGAGCCTGAGCTTTGAAAGGAACTATACAGAAGTGGATTAGGCACCAATAGTGGAAAAACCTGAATGAAAACAGTGAGTACAGAGACAGTTGGAGCTGCAGACTGTCAGCTACTCTGACAGGACCAACAGCCGGAATATTTCCAAGTAGTGTTGGGACCTGAGAAATGACCTAAAGATCAGCCCTGGTCACCAAGGGCTACAGGGATGACTGCACTGGTGGCCTATGACTAGGAAGGGAAACAGCAAGAAGGGAGACTTTCCACTGTCTGGAGGGTGTAGCCAGTTTGATTGTTTACATGTGGCAGCCATTTTAGATATTTAAAGTGACTGAGGGTGCAGTCATTTTGAATGTTTGCAAATAGTGGCCATTGTGTATATTTAAAGTGACCAAGCATGCAGCCATTTTGAATCTTTACAAGTGGCAACCATTTTGGATTTTAATGTGTTAGGATCTCATTCAGATTCCTAGGACCTAACAATAGGCTGTGTTTGGCAAGGTTGGCAGGGACATACAAGAGGCTGACAAAAGGAAAGGAGACAGGTGGTGAGTGTAAGTGCTGTCAACTAGCAAATAGAGGAGCACAGTACCCTGCCTGCATAGATAACATACAAACAAAACAAAGAAAATGAAAATCGTGGACAAGTCAATCCAACATACAATCACCAATTAAATATAAACACAAAAATGTCACAATGCCTCCGAGACAAGAGAGCATCACAGTCCACACAAAGAAGCAAGATAAAGAAGGAGAAACAAGGGACCAGGATACAGACCCAAAACACATCCCAGAGGAAGATGCAGCATTTGAATTCCCTGATAAAGAATTCAAAAGAATTATATTTAGGTATCTTCAATGAATTGAGAGACAGATCAAGGAAAACACAGAGAAAACCCTAGAACAATTTCAAAAGACAATACAAGAACAAAATGACAAAATAAATGAAAAATTAGAAATGATACAAAATATACACACAGAAATCCAGAAGATTAATACTAAATTTTCAGAAA
>NW_006921744.1:951783-970920 GCF_000298275.1 Orycteropus afer afer | reverse complement strand
CTTCACATAAAAAAAGAGGACCAGCATAAATATTCAGCAAATACTAAAACAATAGCAATAAAGGAAGTGAGAACATGACTCATAAACAAAATGAACTCAGCATAGAAAATTATATGGAACAAAGAAATTGACACCATGAGAAAGCACATAACAAAAATGACAGTAACAAATTCATAATTGCCAATAATTACGTAACTGGCAAAGGACTTATCTCTAAGATTTATAGCGGAAGAGTGGATGACCAAACTATGGTACACACACATAACGGAATGCTATATAGCACTAAAGAATAATGTAGAGTCTGCAGAACACTGCATACTATGGATGAACTTGGAGGACATTATGCTGAGTGACATAAGTCAATCACAGAAGGACAAATATAGTATTAGTTCATTGTTGTGGAGGGTCAAGGAAAGACTTACACATGGAGGGAAACATTCTTTGTTGGTTGCCAGGGGTGGGAGGGGAGAGGAGGGAACACTGCAAAAAAAAAAAAAAAAATGCATTGACCCATATCACTTTAGTTTTGTGTATTTCACTGTACATAAATTATATTTCAATAAAATGCATAAAAAAAAAGTTTTGCTTGCTGCCTGTGAAGACAGGTCCAAAACAATTCTCAGAACAAATGCATGTCAAAACAAAATCTTCCCTGCAATCATGCAAGGAGGGTCCCATGATCATTTGGAGATCAGATGTACCCCATTTAATGATTACTTTGTAACTTTGTAACTTTTAAAAATAATTTTAGAAACATGCTGAAAAAGAAATAAGGAAATCAACACCATTTACAATAGCTACCAAAAAAATAAAATACTTGGGAATAAATTTTACAAGGGACACAAAATATCTGTACAAAGAAAACTATAAAAGCCTACTTTCAGAAACCATAAGAAATCTATATAAATGGAAGAATAAACCATGTTCATGGATAGGAAGATTGAACGCTGTGAAAATGTCAATTCTACCCAAAGCAGTCTATACATTCAATGCAATCCCAATCCAGATCCCATCAACATTCTTTGTTTGTTGTTGTTATGTGGCACGGAGTCGGACCTGAGTCATAGAGAACCCTCCTTTGGTTTCTGATGCGGTATCACTATGGAAGTAGATTGCCCAACCTTCCTTCCAAGAAGTGGCTGGTGGGTTTGAACCACCAGCCTTCTGGTTAGCAGTTAAGTGCCTTAGGCACTATGCTACCAGAACTCCTTCAACATCCTTTAAGAATATGGAAAAACCAATCACTAACTTTATATGGAAAGGAGAGAAACCTCAGATAAGGAAAGCACTACTGAAAAAGAAGAACAAAGTAGGAGGTCTTACATTCCTGGATCTCAAAATCTACCATACACCTCCAATAGTCAAAACAGCCTGGTATTTGGTACAACAACAGACACATAGACTAGTGAAATAGAACTGAGAACCCAGAAATAGATCCATTGACCTTGGTCAGCTGATCTTTCACAAAGGGCTGAAATCTGTTAAATGGGGAAAGGAATGTTTGTTAATAAATGGTGGTGGCAAAATTGGAGATCCATTTGCAGAAAAATGAAGTAAGATCTGTACCTCACACCATACACAAAAACTAATTCCAGATGGATCAAAGACTTAAATGTGAAACCTAAAACTATATGGTTCCTCAAGGAAAAGCTAGGCGCAAAGTTATGGGCCCTAATATATGGCATAAATAGACTATCAAGCATAACCCAAAATGCACGAACAACAGAAGAGAAACTAGATGAATGGGACCTTCTAAAAATTAAATTTTCATGTGCTTCCAAAGACTTCTCCAAAAAAGTCAAAAGAGAACCTACAGATTGGGAAAAATATTTGGCAGTGACATATCTGACAAGGGACCTATCTCTAGAATTTATAGAAAATTCCAACACCTCAGTAACAAAAAGACAAACAATCCAATTAAAAAATGGGGCAGAAGACACGAATAGAGACTTCACCAAAGAAGATATTCAGGCAGCCAACAAACATATGAAGAAATGCTCACAATCATTAGCCATTAGAGAGATGCAAATCAAAAGAACAATGAGATACCATCTTGCCCCAGCACTGGTAGTAAAGTTCAACAAGACAGAAAATAACAAATGCTGGCAAGGATGGGGAGAGATTGGGACTTTCATACACTGCTGGTGGGACTGTAAAATGGTAGAACCACTGTGCCAAACAGTGTGGCAATTCCTTAAAAAGTTGGAATTAGAAATACCATTTGACCCAGCCATTCAATTACTAGGTCTATATCCTAAAGAAATGAGAACCAGGACAAGAACAGACATATGCACACCCATGCTCATCGCAGCACTATTTACAATAGCCAAAAGATGGAAACAACCTAGGTGTCCATCAACTGAAGAATGCATAACCAACTATGGTACATACACCCAACAGAATACTATGCAACCCTATAGAATAATGTAGAATCTGCAAAACACCACATAATGTGGATGAACTTGGAGGACATTACGCTGAGTGAAATAAGTCAGTCACAGAAGGACAAATATTGTGTTAGTCCATTATTGTAAAAAATCAAGGAAATTTTTCTATATGGAAGAAAAATTTCTTTGTTGGTTACCAGTGGTAGGAGGGGAGGGGAGGGAACACTGTTAGATAGGTAGAGACAAGTGTTGATTTGGGTGAAGAAAAGGGCAATATACCAAATGTGAGTGATCAATACAGTGGCATTAAGGAAAAGGAAGGCATAGAGAGGTACATGGGAAGTACAGATAACAAAAATGAGCCCTTTTGCACATACAGTACTGCGTTGTTAGTGAAGGCAAATATGGATATATGGGTCGATAGATGGGTGGACATGCTGAACGATTAGGTATGTCTATACAGGGGGGAGTGTGCCCAAGACCATGTATCAGGTTGGCAGACAATGTTTCTACAAGTGTATTGCTATGTTCTGTAAGAATTCCCATGTATATAGTGGAGCTGACAAGGGACAAGTTTGTAGTCACTTCTTGGCCACAGCAAGCTACACAGAGGGAGAGAGCAGTTGGACCTGTGGGCTCAGGACCATGGTTGCAGGGGACTTCAAGCTCAATTGGCATAACATACTATACAAAACATGGTTCCACATCCTACTTTGGTGAGTAGCAATTGGGATCTTAAAAGCTTGCAAGCAGCCATCTAGATGCAATGATGGGTCTCTCTTCATCCAGAGCAAAGAAGAACAAAGAAAACCAGAGATTCATGAAAATAATTAGTTCAAGGTACACCACACGATCCTCAGCCTATATGGCTATGAAACCAGAAGAACTAGATGGTGCCCAGCTACCACTGTCAGCCACTCAGAGGGGGGATCTGTGTTGGAGATCCTGGATAGAGAGGGAGAACAATGTGGAACACAACTCAAAATCATTATTAAAAAAAAAAAGGGGAGCAGGTTTGCTGGTCTGATAGACCCTATTGGAATCACTGAGACTATGGCCCCTAGCTGCCCTTCAGGTCTGGAATTGAACCCACTTCTGTGGCTTCCAGCCAAACAAGATAGACATATGAGGTGAACATTTACACAAGGTAGATATACTCCTTGAAGAGATCAATCATGGGAGAACAGAAGGGCTATGTATGCACAGGGAGACAGCTCAGGGGGCAGAAGTGCATGGAGGGAAGGACACAGGGAAGAAGTAACTATGGGCAGGAAGTGGGCGTGGAGCTGTTGCATTGTGGTAAATTGTAGTCAATATCATGAGACAAAGTATATGTGAACTGCTGTATAGAAAGTGAATTTGCTCTGTAAACTTTCATCCAAATCACAATAAAAAAAAATAATAATACTTTTAGAAACATAAAATACCAACCAGACATACCACCATGCAATTATGTAACTATTACCAAAATGTCAACCCATCACTGAATTTTTACTGAAGTTCCTTGCATTGCCTTATATAAACTCTCTGAACTGTCTTCTACTTAGATCACTTAGTTTAGAGCCCTCTGGACTTTGTTATTACCAGTTTGCAAATTGTCTTGCCTCTCAATAAAAGCTCCTTTTAATTTCAACCAGACTCTGCCATTTTGCTCTACAACAATATTCTAAATAAAGGAATTAATTAGAGAGGCTACTTTACCCAGATGGAATGTGGGAGAGCTGGCACAACATTCTAGGCTGACAAAGAGTCCAGAGTTGGGTTCTCACCCATCACACTAAACTGACTTGAAACATTTATTATGTTACATGGAAGTGAATGATTTTCTTCTGACTTCCCCACCACAGTATAAGCTCTCAACGATACAGGCCAGGCTAAAGGCTGGCCTAGGATATAGTTGCCATTTACTAAAATTATATTGGACTGACTTATTACTTTAGAAGCATAAAAGAAAAAAAATTGCCATCAAGTCAATTCTGACACATAGTAACCCTTTAGGACAAAGTAAACTACAATCTCTATGGAAGCAGACTTCTATGTCTTTCTCCTGCAGAGTGGCTGGTGGGTTTGAACTACCAACCTTTCTGTTAACAGCCAAATGCTTAACCACTGTGCCACCATGAGACAAGGATCCCTCTTATCTTTAATGTGGCACTTTAAAATACTAAAGAGATACTCAAAGAACCAGGACCGAAAATGATTTAACTAATTATTCAATCTCCTGACCATATAAAAGAGACTAAGTATCAATTAATAATAATAATATAGATAGAGTCATGGGACAACTTAGTCAATTGGTATAATATAGTTATATAGTTCATAAAGTTTATATTCTACATCCTAGTTTGGTGAGTAGTACCTGAGGTCTTAAAAGCTTCTGTATGGACATATAAGATATAATCATTGTTCTCTACTTGTCAGGAGCAAAAGAGAAAGAAAGAAATCAAAGACTAAGAGGAGAAAGTAGTCCACAGGGCAAAGAGTCCACACAAATTAAGGCCTTATTTATCCTGACGCCAGAAGAACTAGATGATGTCCTGCTACCATTACCAACCATTTGATCAGGGCCACAATAGATAGATCCTGACAGAATGAGAAGAAAATGTGGAACAGAACTCAAATTCTTAAAAAAAAAAAGTTTGGTCTTACTGGACAGATTGATACTAGAGGGCTTCCTGAGACTACTGCACTGAGATACCTTTTAAGTCTTGAACCAAAACTATTCCCTGATGTCAACTTTTAGTTAAATAACACACTGGATTATAAAAGAAAGAATATAACCCATGATACTGAGCATCTTTAAAAAACCATCTATATAAGATCAAGTAAGGAAATCTGGTGGTGCAGTGCCTAAGGCACGTGACTGCTAACCAGAAGGTTGGCAGTTCAAATCTACCAGCCACTCTAAGGAAGGAAGATGAGGCAATCTACTTCTGTAGAGATTTACTGTCCTGGAAAACTAACAGGGTCATTATGAGTAGTTATTGGCTTCATGGCAGTGGCTTATAAGACCAAACAGTCAACAACTGCTCTAAAGCAAAGATGAGAAAGTAAGGGGGCAGGGAAATTAGATTACTGGAAAAGGAGCAACCAGAATGGAAATAATGAGAATGCTGACACACGGTGAAAAATTTAACCAATGTCACCAAATACTTTGTGTAGAAATTATTAAATGGAATGTCATTTGCTGTATAAACTTTCACAGAAAACACAATAAAATATTATTAAAGAAAAGAATAATATAGAGAAAATATGTTCAAGGATATCGTTTACCTCATAAAAAATTAAATGAAAAAAATGTAAAACTATAACTTTTAGAAAAAAAAAAAAAAAGAGAAAATCTTCAGGATCTTAGGGCTTGGCAAAGAATTCTAGATTTGACAACAAAGTACAACCCATAAAAGAAAAAAATGATAAACTGGACTTCATCAAAAGTAAAAACCTTTGCTCTATAAAAGAACCTGCTGCTACAAGATGAACAACCTACAGAGTGGGAGAAAATATTGCAAACCACATATTCAATGAAAGACTAGTATCTAGAACATGTACAGTACTCACAAACTTCAACAGTAAAAAAATTCAAACAACCCGATTAGAAAACGATCAAGACATGAAAAGATGTTTCACTGAAGAGGACATAGAGATGACGACCACGCTGATGAAAAGATATTCAACATCACTAGTCATTACTAGCACCAGTTGCTACCAAGTTGGTTCTCACTCAGGGTGACCCCATGTGTGCTGGGCTACAACTGCATTCCACAGGGTTTCCAATGGCTGATTTTTAGAAATAGATCAGCAGGATGTTCTTCTGAGGCACCTCTGGGAGGACTCACACTTCCAACCTTTCAGTTAGCAGCTAAGTGCATTAACCATTTGCACCACCAGGGACACGAGCAATTGTTGTTGCTGTTGTGTCACTGAGTCAATTCCAAATCATAGCGACACTATAGCACAGAATAGAACTGCCCCATAGGGTTTCGTAGGCTGTAATCTTCTGGAAGCAGACTACCAAGTATTTTCTCCTGCAGAGCAGCTGGTGGGCTTGAACCACAGATGTTTTGGTTAGGAGCCAAGTGCTTAATCATTGCATCATCAAGGTTCCTTACATTAGTTATTAGGGAAAGGCAATCCAAGCCACAATGAGATATCACCATGCACCTATAAGAATGGCTACAATAAAAAACAGAAACAATACCAACTGATGGCAAGGATGTAGAGAATCAGTCATACTGCTGGTGGGAATGTAAAATGGTATAGCCACTCTAGAAAACACCTTGACAGTTTCTTAAAAACTAAATATTCAATTACCATAAAGCCCAGCAACTGCACTCTTGGCACTTATCACAGAAAAATGAAAACTTATGTTCACATAAAAACCTGTGTAAGAATTTTCATAGCACTTTTATTCATGATAAAACCTGGAAGTAACCCAGAGTTCCTTCGACAGGTGAACGGTTAAATAAACTGCAGTATTTCCATATCATGGAATACTATCCAGTCCAAAAAGGAACAAGCTTTTGAGACTTTCAACAACTTGGATGAATGTTAAAGGAATTATGCTGAGTGAAAAAAGCCAATCCCATAAGATTACACACCACATGTTTCCATTTATATAACATTCTTGAAATGATAATGATTATGGAAATGGAGAACAGATCATTGGTTGTCAGGGGTCAGAGATGGAGTGGGAGGGAAAAGGAAAGAGGTAGGTGTAGCTACAAAAGGGCAACCAAGGGATCCTGTGGTGATAGAAATATTTCATATCATGATTATATCATGATGTTGTACTATAGTTTTACAAGATATTACCACTGGAGGAAACTGGATAAAAGGGACACGGGATCTCTATATAACTTCTTACAAATGCATGCTGATGGACAATTGTTTTAAAATTAATTCTTCTGGAAAAAAATGTTGAACTGGCAATGGTTGGGTTATATATTTTATAACAATTAAAAAAAAAAGGCTAATTTAAAAACATTACTTTTTCATCCAGCAATTGTTTCACTGATAGAATTCAATGTTGGGTCAATGGAAGGACTTTCACTACAGATGGTAGGGATATGAAACAATCTAGCAATATTCAATTGATATCCCAGAATTCTACTGTGGGAAATCTAGCCTAAGAAAATAATTCTAAATAACTGCTAAATATGCAGAAAAAGTTGGAGGCACAAGTATCTTTATCATAGTAAAACCAGCTGCCATTGCTTCAATTCTGACTCATGACAGCCCATGTGTTTCAGAGCAGAACTGTGTGCCATGCGGTTTTCAACAGCTGTGATTTTTTATTTCTGAGATGCCTCTGAGTGGGTTTGAACTACAAACCTTCATGGTTAGTAGCGAAGTGCTTAACTGCTGGTGCCACCTAGGATCTCCTTATAATAGAAACAATCATGCCCAGATTTAGGCACCATTAAATAAATGATTTAATGGTTAAATTAGGCACCGTTAAAAAAATGATTTAATGGTTAAATGAATGATAGCCTTCTGGTTAGCAGTCAAATGCCTTAGGCATTACGCCACCAGAGCTCCTAAATATATGATAGTAGAGATAAGAAAATAGAACATAAAAATGTTGGCAATAATTTAAGTATAAGAAATATCTACAGTTAATCATTGCTTTTGCTGTGTTTCATGAAGAGAAATAAAGAAGTAGTAGAGTTTTTTTTTTTTTTAGAGATAAGGGAGGAAGGGAGATAATAGAGAAGAAAGGAAGAAGAGGGAATCAGGGAAGGACAGAGGAGACTTGGGGGTGGGGAGACAAAGAGATAAATAACAGGTATATGGGTATGTAAATTTATATTTTCCTTTAAGAAAAAAATCATTAATCCCCTGAGACTATGGCCCTTACTCACCCTTCAGGCCTGGAACTGAACTCACCTCCAGGCCTCAAATTTTAGCCCAACAATAGACAGGCCTATAAGATGAACAGGGAGCTTGGGTAGCATAGTGCCTAAGGCACTTGACTGCTAACCAGAAGGCTGGCGGTTCAAACCCACCAGCCACTCCCTGGAAGGAAGATGGGGCAATCTACTTCCGTAGTGATACAGCCTCGGAAACCCAAGGAGGGGTCGCTATGAGTTGGGTCCGACTGGACGGCACATAACAACAACAACAACAATAAGATGAACAGTAACACCAAGGAGGTATGCACCCATTAGAATAATCAACTAAAGAAAATCAAAAGGGCACATTTGCCCAGGTTAAAGCTCAGAAGATGGGAAGGGATAGGAAAGAAGGAGGAAAGGAAACAGTAAACACAGGGAGGAAGTGGGGAGAGTGCTATTACATGGTGGGGATCACAGTCAATGTCATGAAAAAAAAAAAAAATGTATATGAACTGTTATATGGAAAACCAATCTTCTCTGTAAACTTTCACTCAAATTACAATAAAAAGTTAAAAAAAAATTAAAAGAAAAAGAGGAAAACTGTATCACAAACTAAATTTTAACAGAAAGTTAGGAGGTGAATTTTTAATTTAAAATAAAAAACCAAAAAAACAAACTCACTGTTGTCGAGTCATAATACTTTAAAATAAGTTGCCATCATAAACTTAAAATACTAAAAAAAGTTCCTATTATATGAATTTTAAAATCAGGTGCTGAAGAATATATTTATTGTTTAAAATGAACATAAATATAGTATTTTAAAACAGAAAAAAAATCATGTTTTATTCAAACCTCTCTAGACGTGATAGAATAAATATCAACCCTTGTTGAAATGTCATATGAACATGTTTTTCATACTTCCCAGTAAAATGCCATGAGAACATTTCCATATGGCATTCCAGTGAACAGCAGAAAAGAAGTTCCACAGAACTCTATCCAACTCATACACAGAGGGAAACATTCTTCTAGTTGATTAGCAAATGTGTGCAAAGACAAGGGAAGCCCCTGTGGAGAAGAAAAACAAGTTCTGCTACCAGGAGCAGGTTCCCCAAACAGAAAGAAGAATTAGGATGAAAAGTATTAGAGAAAACTGAAACAGGTACAAGAAAGTAAATGAGGTTTCTACATCACACGTAATTTTTGCAGATATTCATCACACTAAATCTAACTATTTCAAGACCAGTCTTCTGGAATCCTCAGGCTACCAGATCTTAAGCTCTGGCCCTAGAAATCCACCCCCCCCCCAAAAAAAAGTAAAACAAAAACCCTTAATACATCTTTGATGATAAAGAAACAATACAAAATGACCAAGATTGGAAATGCCTGAAATTAGCTACCAATTCCAAGATTATATATAATTGATCAAATCTCAAACCTGAAGAAGCACTTAAGTGTTAGCACCCAAATTCAAAAAAGGTCAGCCCTGAGATGAGATGCTCAACAATTATTTGTGGGATGGATGTCGACATACATATGAACTATCAACCACAATCAAAAAAGATGAGAAAGAAGTGACGAGCAGCAGTCACAGCAATCAGAAACAGCTGCTGGAAAAGAGCATTCTCACCGACAACAGAGATGAGGACAGGCAAATGAGAGAACAGCTGGCAGAGATTGGAAAAGAAAACAGCCACTTCTAAATTGTAATCACTGATTTGTATACAGAATATATAAAGAGTTCTCAAGATTCAATAACAAAAAGAGAGCAAAGGATTTGAATAGATACTTCACAAAAGATATACAGATGGTAAGTAAGTGCATGAAAAGATGATCATTAGTCATTAAATCAAACTAGTTGCCATTGAGTCAACTCTCAACTAATGGTTATCCCATGTGTGTCAGAGCAGAACTACATGCGACAGGATTTTTAAAGCTGTGACCTTTCAGAAGCAGATCATCAGGGCTTTTTTTTCCTCAGGGGCCTCTGGGTAGACTAAATGTTGAATATGGTTGACTTATTAAAATGGCTAAAATTTTTAAATAAAGATGAAAAAAATGACACAACCCAATAATTCTACTCCTAGGTTTTCACCCAAGTGAAATGAAAACCACAGTTCACGCCAAAACTGTATGTAAATGTATAGAGTGGCTTTATTTGTAATTGCTACAAATGGAAAATACCCTAAATATCCCTCAAAGAGGGAATGGGTAAATGAACTGTGGTACATCCATACAACACATCCCCAACAACGCTGATGAATCTCAAATGCATTCTACTAAGTGAAAGAAGACGGACTCAAAAGGCTACATACTGTATGGTTCCATTTATATGACATCTTTGCAAAGGCAAAAATAAAGAGAGAGAAAACAGATGAGTACATTAGTGAGCTCTATGCTAAAAATGGTGAATGTTATTATTTGTAAAGTACAGCTTAATTTTAAAAATGGAACAATCTTACAGCCAGTGAAGTCAGGAACTTCTCTATTTTGCTCAAGTGGTGAGGGATGTGAGGTGAAGAGGGTAAATGCTTGTGCTCAATTTCAGTAGCAGAACTAGATGGGAATAGCAATCTGCCAGAGGGGTGGGTTCACTGCAGGGATTCATGTGGATTCAAACCAAACTAATATACATATTACAGATATAGGACAGTGTCAGGGAACGCAAACATAGGCTAGCTCAGAATTAACTGCTGTCAAAAATTTAACAATGCAATTAAGTTTATATGTTACATGAATTCCATGGTGAGAGGCCTTGTGTGTGCCCTCCTGTCCTTCACTGTGGATGGCCTCCTCCACTCCATCAGTCTACCTGGTAGGAATCATGGCCACTGATGAAGAATCTATATCTAATACCGTTAAGCTTCACCTAGACTCTGATGCCACTCCTCGGAAGGAAGGTTGGGCAATCCTACTTCCGTAGTGATACTGCCTCGGAAACCCAAGGAGGGGTCGCTATGAGTCGGGGCCGACTCGATGGCACATAACAACAACAACAACAAAGACTCTGATGTTCTGTCTCAGTTCTAGTTTCAGAATTCCTGCAGAAAGACCCTGGCCCTGCTTCGGTCAGATGTCCGCTGCTAGGCCAATCAGCTGTGTGTTGGGGAAAGTGCCATGTTGTACAAAATGACTGCTCCCACTACAACTACTCAGAAGGGCAATGAGAGGGCTGGGGGTAGGGAAACTTTAGGGGGTGACAGAACTTGTTTATATTACAGAACAGCACATTATACCTGTATGATCAGTCTTTGTTCTTTAGTATACCTTAAAAAGTATAGTAAGACCAAACTAAAATGATCATTGCTTTACTTTTACAGAGGGAATACCTGTTAGCAACAGATAATGCTTCTGATTAAGAGCCTGATGAAAATACCATTTCTACTCTCCCATATATTACATACTTTTATAGGACGTTTCTGTCATTAATTTTAAAAGGGCAAGCAGGTAACAATAACATAATATTCCACTTAATACAATATAGTACTTCCCTACCCAAGATTGTAATTTTTTTAACTAAATTTGTCTCATAACTGGCACAAATTATATAAACAACCAAATAGAATCAAGACCAAATATAATCAAAGATAATTAATGCCCCACACACAGAGCAAACATATAAAATTGTTCAATGTATGAAAGTCAAAGCTTTTATCTTAAGGCTTCATGATTTCTGTCTCATTTTTACAGTAAGAAAACCAAAAGGGGAAGGAGCACTATAAACAAGGTCAGGGAAAGAGAAGAGAATTTTTTGAAGAGGGAAATTTTTAAGAACTTATGACCATAAAATGGCTTCCTGGGAAGCAGATTCTGGAGTGTATGTTTTGCTGGTTTCTTTTCTTTCTTTCTTTTTTATTTTTTGTTTTAACATAGGAAGAAACATCGTTAAAGATTAGGTTACCACAGTAGAGAATTTTCTGCTTCTTTGGACTGTCTTATTCAGCTCCAACAATTGACTTTGCACTCACCATGGTTTTGCAAGGCACACCTGCCTTTAAAATGACTGCCTCAACTCTTATGTGCAATGCATTTTTCAACCTTTGATCTCTTATCACATTGTGTCTCAAAAACACATCAAATAGTCTAAAGCTATGTCTTGAATAGTAGCCAAACCTCAGAAAACACAGCTGAGTTTGATCCTAAGTCCACAAAAATCAGATGCCTTGCAACCTCAGCCACAAGTCATTTTAAAAAAAGAACAGAAAAAACATTCAGAATAATATGCTGAAGTGGTTCTTTTCTGTCAGCAACTTTAAGGTTTAGCAGATTAGATAAAATTTATAGCTATAAAGTTATAAGATTAGTTTTATTATCTTTTTAAAACTATTTTATACCAACGTTCTACCTTCTAACTAGTCCTTATTCACATGATAGCAGGATCCTCCAGTACTCTCCTCACCCCAATGGGCCACCTTCGTTTGGTATCCTAAAGGGGAAATATATTCCTCACATGGATCCTGAGCTAGCACACGCTACTCAATCTAGGCCATTGCCTCCGCACGGCTCTGCTCCTCCTCCTAATTCCTCTCCTCCCGTGTTCGTTGTCTTTCTTGTCTGGTTATTTTCTTAGCAACCTACTTTACCCAAAGTGTGGAAAACCACCTCTTCTTCATTTCTCAAAGTGTACTGTTCATCACATAGTTCTTTTATCAAAGGTTTAAGGTAACAGAAAGGTCCCTGAGTGATGCAAGCTATTCCCACTCAACTATTAACCAAAAGGTTGGTGGTACGGATTTACCCAGTGACAATGCACAAGAAAAGTCCTGGTAATCTACTTCTGTACGATCTCAGCCATGGAAAATTCTATGGAGTACAGTTCCGCTATGAAACACACGGGGTCGCCAGGAGTCAGAATCCACTTGATAGCAATGCTTTTTGGTTTTAATTATAACAGTGCAGAAAACAACTTCAAATTGATTATTATATAATACTATTAACAAAAGTTCCTTCACCTTCCTAATCATCTTTCTCCTTAAGTCCCTTCCTGTTGCCATGGTCCTGGAGCCTTCTCTTTCCCTCAGCTCCAAACCTCTCTCTTCTATTTCTTATTCCTATCAACCATCAACCTCAGCCAAAGAGGGGCATTTCTCAAATTTCTGTTACTTTACTTTGCAAAGGGAAATATAAGTTCTTTTCTTTTAGACATTGTCTAAAGATCTGTTTTTCACAACTAAAAAGCCCATGAAGGCTTTTGTTTTCTAAACAAAAGTGTACTTTTTCTTTCTTTCTTTGCTATAAGGAATGTTCTATTCTCCTAGGTTTCCTGGCAAAAGCTGCAGTCCATCACTAAAATAATATTTTCCCCCTGTTATGAAAACATATGAAATTTTACAGTCAAATAACAGTTGTACTCTTCAAAGAAGCTCATGACAGGCTATTCATTTACTAAAATGATGTTATCATCACTCCAAGCCATTTGAATTATCTTCTAGAGAGTTTACTAATTCTCCAAGAAAAGTGGCTTACTATTGTGTAAACTCAGAACCTTTCTTTGGCCCATTTTCATTTCTTATCTGTCCCCTAATTTGATTTCTCATTCCATCATTCCTACATTCATTCATTCATTCAAGCAGCCAATCAGCATGGTGTTAGGTGTGGGAAACATAGTTTTTGTACTCAAAGGACTCTCAGTCCAGAAGGAGCTGTATCAGTGCTGCCTATGAACCAAGAGACTGAGAGACACAGAGGCACAAGGAGAGAAAGAGAGAGGTTCTATGTGATTATACTGAGATTTTAAATCAGAGGATTCTTACCAGGCCTGTCACAAGTTTATATGGATACTTCAGGCTTGAGAAGGAAAGCTACTGCCTGCAGACTCATCAAGCCCCCAGCCCATAGATGTACATGGCACATTTCTGCACGTAGGCTATTAATGCTACTGATACTGCTTCCTTTCTGAAAATATTGTTAAGTGTATACAGATCATGTAATGCTTAAAATTGAACTGTCCTAAATTTGAGCTGCTCTGGTAGTGTAGTGCCTAAAGCACTTGACTGCTAACCAGAAGGCTGGCGGTTCAAACCCACCAACCACTCCTTGGAAGGAAGGTTGGGCAATCTACTTCCATAGTGATACTGTTTCAGAAACCCAAGGAGGGGTTGCTATGAGTCAGGGCCGATTCCATGGCACTTAACAAGAACAACAATTCCATTTGTTCATCCATTCAACTAAGAAGTATCTGCAAGTGTTTATTTACTATATCCTAGAAGAAAATTAGATCCCTGAGTGGCACAAACAGTTTGTGTTTGACTGCTAACCTAAAGGTTGATGGTTCAAACCCACCTAGGGGTGCTGCAAAAGGCCTGGTCATCTGTTTTCCTAAAGATTCCAAACCAAACC
The DNA here is from genome assembly GCF_000298275.1 of Orycteropus afer afer. NCBI lineage: Eukaryota > Metazoa > Chordata > Mammalia > Tubulidentata > Orycteropodidae > Orycteropus > Orycteropus afer. Next base: position 956,363 of record NW_006921744.1, on the reverse strand, counting down.
CATGGTCATCCAGTCAATCCTGACTCATAGCAACCCTTTAGGACAAAGTAGAACTGCCTCATAGGGTTTCCAAGGCTGTAAATCTTTACTGAAGCAGATTGCTTTTTCTTTCTCACATGGAGCTGCTGGTGGGTTCAAACCATTGACCTTTTGGTTAGCAGCAGAATGCCTTAACCACTGTACCACTAGAGTGTCTTTCCCTAAGGATTACAGCCAAGAAAACCCTACAGAGCAGTTCTACTCTGTAACACATGGAGTTGCTATGAATTGGGATCAACTAGATGGTAACAGGTTTGGTTTATTTTGGTTAAGAGAATTACTTGTAACCACAGCTCTATCTACTGCATATCACATTCATTTATAACTATTATCAACTGAATGAACAAAGGCAAGAACTGTCTGTTGTTCTATGGTTACCATAACAGATCTGCAAAACGATAATTTTGAGTCATCAGTACCTCCAAAGTACTTCTATCTAGTACTTTGGAGGATAGGCAAACATATAATACATTTCATAAAGACTTCCCCAAAAGTAAGCAATTTACTCTCTGCATCTGAAGAGTTAATCTTCTTTTACTTAAAACACAATAAAATACTAAAAAAAAAAAAAAAAGTGAATCTTCAGCTATATGGGAAATTCAGATATTGAGAAGGAGATACCTCTTTGCCCCAAGGATACCAGAGAAGAAGTCAAGTGTTTTTCCACTCTGCCACTGCTTCTATAAATATTTACAGTCTCTAATTTTAAACTAAATAAAAGAAACAGAAACCCAAACCCACTGCTGTCCAGTTGATTCCAACTCAAAGTGACCCTATAGGACAGAGTAGAATTGCCTCACAGGGTTTCGAAGGCTGTAATCTTTGCAGAAGCAGACTGCCTCATCTTTCTCCTGATGAGCAGCTGCCACATTCAAACCGCTGCCTTCTCAGTTAGCAGCTAAGTGCTTTAACTACTGCACCAGCAGAGCTCCTGCTCCTCACAGCAAACCAAAAAAAACCAAAGTCACTGACATCGAGTTGATTCCAATTTAAAGTGACCCCCATCGGGTTTCCAATGCTGTAAATTTTAACGGAAGCAGACTGTCTCATTTTTCTTCCATGGAGTGGCTGGTGGGTTCAAACCACTGACCTTTTGGTTAGCAGCCAAGTGCCTTAATCACTACACCACCAGAATTCCTCTCCTCACCCTAGTTAGCCAAAAATCTTTTCCCCATCTAAACTGTCCAGAGAGCCCTGGACTAGTATTTTCCCAGATCCCCAGAACCCTGACCAAATCTTGGACCTCATTGCTGCAACCATAGTAATTAGTTTTCCTTTCACTTGCTCAGTGATAAAACTAAAAGCAATTTAGTTTAGAAATTGGCATATCTCCTCTGTCTCTGAGAATTAAAAGAGGCCCATATGCTTACCGGATACCCCCCAAAGTCTTTAACTATACTGAGAGAAACAAAACAACTAGATCAAAACCAAACTTCAATCATTTAATTAGCCAAAGCCCAAACTTCCCTGATGAACACATTCTTTGCTGAAAGGCACTGCTATGAGTGAGATATGTTATAGATAATGAAATGCCTACACATATCCAGCACTTACATTTGTAAGTTTTTGTTTTATTTAAACGTGGTTTGGTGATGTAGTGGGTAAGGCATTTGGCAGTTAACTAAAAGGTCAGTGATTCAAACACACCAGCCACTCTTCAGAAGAAAGATGAGGCAGTAGCTTCCATAAAGATTTACAGCCTTAGAAACCAATAGGGGTTGCTATGAGTCAGAATCCACTTGATGGCAGTGAGTTTGGTTTGATTTGGGAGGTGTATGCAATTTCTTTGAAAATGAGATAAACATCCAATGTTAGTAACATTTAACAAACTTCCTAAACTTTGGTATAGGATTTTAATTAAATCAACTGGCTAAGTGAAATAACTCACAAAAGGACAAATATTGTATGATCTCACTTATATAAAATATCTAGAATAGGCAAATATATATAGGAAAATGTTTACTAGTAGCAGTTACCAGGAGCAGGTGGGAGGGAGGGAGAAAGGGAAGCTCACTGCTTGTGGGAACACTGAACTTCTAAGGGTTAGGGGTGATGGGAAATCTGAAAATGGATTATCAGTAATGTTTGCACAATGTGATGAACTAATTAATGTTATTGAATTGTACATGTGAAGGATGTTAAAATGGAAAACGTTATGTTATATATGTACTTACCAGTATAAGAGAAAGAAAAAATAAAATGGCTTCAGAGACACTGCCTGGCTTTGAATCCCAGTTGAAGCTCTTAGCAACTGAGAGACTCTGAGCAGATTATTTAATCCCTTTGAACTTTAGGTTCCTCACTTATATGAAACAGGATGAATAATCTAGTACCAACCACAGAAGATTGTTTTACAAATTAAATGAGTTCAGTACTTAGAATTATACCTGGCATGTAGTAAGCACTCAATATATAGCATCTGTTATTATTGTTACTATTAATAATTGCTCTTGCTACCTATCTGAAGAATACTGAAAGTACCACAGACTGCTAAAAGAACCAACAAATCTGTCCTGGGAGAAGTGCATTCCAAGGAATGCTCCTTGGAAGTGAGAATGGTCAGACTTCATCTCACCTACTTTGGTCATGTTGTCAGAAGGGACCATTCTCTGGAGAAGGATACCATGCTTGGTAAAGTGGAGGGTCAACAAAAGAGGGGAAGGCCCTCAACAAGATGGATTGACATGGTGGCTGCAGCAATGGGCTCAGGTATAGTAAGGTTCATGAGGCTGGCACAGGACCGGGCAGTGTTTGGTTCTGTTGTATATAAGGTAGCTATGAGTTGGAGACGACATGATGGCATATGACAACAACCTAGCTGCACAAAACTTAGCAATACTATAATGTTTTTGAAAAAAAGATTAAAGTGATTTTAACAGTTTGATCACTTGTTTTCTTCATAATAAGAACAGCAATAATAAATAAAAGTCAACTACAGATAGTCATATATACTAAAATTATAAAGTACAAATGTCATACGTTTACAGCTTACCTCAAAGTCTATCAGCTGCAGGTCAGCTATGAGGGTCACCAGCAGCCCACTATTGTAGAGTTCCTGTGCCAGCTGAGCCACTGCTTCTGTTGGGGGCTCCTTGTCATTGGTACCACACAGAATTTCTTTCATTGCTTGTAGTGACTTTGACACTTCTTCTGAGGCCTAATGACAATATATATATTGTTTTAATATATATATATGCAAACAGTTAGAATAAAAATTTTCAGGCAATAATAAACCGAGAAATAAATAAAAAAAAACCTACTTCTTGGGTCCTGTTTGCTTGTAATCAAACAATATTGTACAGTTAACAAAAAAAAAAAAAAAAAAAACCCACACACACATACGCACAAAATCCACTTAGTGGACATCATTTTTTATTTTGAAAAAAGTTACTAAAATTTGATTATGTGCATTTATATCTACTTCTACAGCATTTCTACCTAGTCAACATATTTGAAAAAAATCTTCCTTTAAAGTATACTCAGATATTGCCTAACTCAGCCAGCAATTAAATAAAAATGTAATTCATAAAAAATCACAATGAACCTGCTTTGAATTCTTTGCAGTCATTGCTAGTCTTTATTTAAAACACTGTATTTTGTCAACAAATCTGTATTCTGATTTCTTAACAGACAGATATAAAATTAGATCCATAAATTTTCTTTATCAATCCCCTTATCCTTTATATGTAGTCATTACCTTCTTTGTCAACTACAAAACTTTAAAACACACATACAACCTGAAAGAGCCTTGAGAACATTATGCTAAGTAAAAGAAGCCAGATACAAGGGGCACCCATTACATGAGTCCACTTATGTGGAATGTCTAAAACAGGCAAATCCATAGAGACAGAAAGCAGATTAGTGGCTGCCAGGGATGGGGGAAGGGAGGAATGGGGAGTGACGGCTTAATGGGTATGGGTTTCCTTTTGGGAGGACAAAAGTGTTCTGGAACTAGTTAGCTGTGATGTTTGTGCAACAGCATGACTGTTGTAAATGTATGAAGCATACATTCAAAAATGGATAAAATGGTGAATTTTATCTCAATTAAAACAATTTTTTTAAAAAAATAATAACCTCACTAAATTTTAAAGAATCAGACTGTTATATCTTTTTCCCATGGAGCTGCTGGTGAGTTCCAACCAAACTTTTCAGTTAGCAGCTGAATTTTTTTTTTTTTTAATTGTGATTTGGGTGAAAATTTACAGAGAAAATTCATTTCCATACAGCAGTTCACATACACTTTGTCTCATGACACCCACCACAATTTACCACAATGCAACAGCTCCCCTCCCACTTTCCTCCTGATAGTTACCTCTTCCCTGTGTCCATCCCTCCATGCACTCCTGCCCCCTGAGCCGTCCCCCTGTGCATAAACAGCCCTTCTTTCTCCCATGATTGTTCTCTCCAAGGAGTGTATCTACTTGAGGTAAATGTTCAACTCATATGCCTGTCTTTTGTTTGCTGGAAACCACAGGTGTGGGTTCAATTCCAGACCTGAAGGGCAGCTAGGGGCCATAGTCTCAGTGGTTCCACCAGGCTCT
>NW_006921744.1:949864-951683 GCF_000298275.1 Orycteropus afer afer | reverse complement strand
CCATGATTGTTCTCTCCAAGGAGTGTATCTACTTGAGGTAAATGTTCAACTCATATGCCTGTCTTTTGTTTGGCTGGAAGCCACAGGTGTGGGTTCAATCTCAGAACTGAAGGGCAGCTAGGGACCATAGTCTCAGTGGTTCCACCAAGCTCTATCAGACCAGCAAACCTGGTCCCCCTCCTTTTATTTTTTCCAAATAATTTTGAGTTTTGTTCCACATTGTTCTCCCTCTCTACCCAGGATCTCCTACATTGATTCCCCTCTGAGTGGTTGACAGTGGTAGCCAGGCACCATCTAGTTTTTCTGTTCTCATAGTCATATAGGCTGCGGATCACATGGTGTACCAGTCGCGAGGACTACTTGTTTCCATGAATCTTTAGTTTTCTTCTTTCTTCTTTTCTCTGGACGAGGAGAGACCCATCGTTGCACCTAGATGGCTGCTTGCAAACTTTTAAGACCCCAGTTGCTACTTGCCAAAGTAGGAGGTGGAACAATGTTTTGTGTAGTATGTTATGCCAGTTAAGCTTGATATCCCCTGTGACTATGGTCCCAAGCCCACAGGTTCAACCACTCGGTTCCTCTGGGTTAGCAGCTGAGTTCTTAACCCTTGTGCCATCAGGGCTCCTTAAAGAAGGGACAGAGGTAGGGTAAGAGAAGCAGACTAATTTAGTGAACAATTTATTTGCTAAATATTTTTATAGAAATGTAGTTTATTACTTTCAAGTATAAGATTTTACTTATTAAGCAGAATAAGGAATATTAAATACTTTTTATAAAGCAATATCCAGATACATTTTATGGTCTGACTGTAGAAATCTTTTAATTTATTAAATGTTGCAATTGTTAAAGCTTTTTAAGTTGTGAGATATATCCACGGAAGAGCATTTTAAACATATATGAAAAGTTAAGAGGTCATGAGACAGAACATTTTCAGCACTCTAGAAGTTGCCCAAATGCCTTTCTTCAGCCTAGAAGAAAATACTTCTTTGAATTTTTATGACAGTCGTTTCTTTATCATTTAATTATCTGTGTATGCAATCCAAAACAGTATTAGTACAGTTCTGCTGATTTTGAACCATATGGAATGGTACATGTACCCTTTTGTGACTTGCTTCTTTCACTTGGCATTGTATTTGTGAGCCTCATCTAGGCTACTGCATTATAGGCTGCAATTATCTAATTTTCATTGCTGTATAGTATTGCACTAATGGCTGTAGTTCTACTGTTGGATATTTGGGTCTTCTCCACTGAAGGGTTATTATGAAGAATGTTATAAACATTTTTGTATATGTAACAAGTGCAAGAATACCTCTAGAGTTTAGACCTAGATGTGGAACTGCAGGGTTTTAGTGCATGCACACCTCCATATTTAACTGATAATATAAAACTGGTTTCCTAAGTGGTTACACCAACTGATACTCATACTGATACTGATACTGACAATGTATAAAAATTCTCATTAATCTCCATTCTCATCAATGCTATTATTGGCAGATTTTTACATTTTTGTGAATATAGTAGGTATGTAATATTAACTTACTGTGGTTTTAATGAACTTTTCCCTAGTGCCTAAGGCATTTGACTGCTAACCAGAAGGCTGGTGGTCCAAACCTACCAGCCAATCCTCAGAAGGAAAGTTGGCAATCAACTTCCACAGTGATACTGCCTCGGAAACCCAAGGAAGGGTCACTATGAGTCAGAAATGACTCCACAGCAATGAGTTTGGTTTTTTCAATTACTAATGAGTGTCATTTTAGGGAGCTCTGGTAGAATAGTGGCTAAGGCACTTGACTGCTAACCAGAAGGCTGGTGGTTCAAA
>NW_006921744.1:940908-949764 GCF_000298275.1 Orycteropus afer afer | reverse complement strand
CCACCAGCCACTCCTCGGAAGGAAGATGGGGCAATCTACTTCCATAGTGATACTGCCTCGGAAACCCAAGGAGGGGTCGCTATGAGTCGGGTCCGATTCAATGGCACATAAGAACAACAACAACAACAACTTTTTTCTTTGTTCCTATTTATATTTACTCTGTATGAAGCTTGTTCTTTTGAGTCAATATTTGGTTCAATTTTACAAAGTATACTTGAATTTAAAACATATTCTACAACCTTATAGAATCTAGGATTGTACCACACACTTGCATAGGAAGATAACTATGAACACCAAAACCAAATCAAATGCACTTTTGTGGACTCATAGAGACCCCTCTTTGGGTTTCTGAGGTGGTATCACTACAGAAGTAGATTGCCCAACCTTCTTTCCAAGGAGTGGCTGGTGGGTTTGAACTGCCAGCCTTCTGGCTAACAGTCAAGTGCCTTAGGCACTATGCCACCAGAGCTCCCAACTATGAACACAAGGGTATTTATTTTACAGACACCATGAATCTTGCCATAAACTAGTCACTTCAGAGAGAACTCTAACATGTAGGGTTTAGCATCCCTTCCAAAGGTTAGCTAAAATTCTAGAAGGTTCTCACTTTGAGGTAGCCCCTCTCACTAGTACTTTAAAACAATTTCAAAACAAGGATGCAGTGTAATAGAAATTATCAATTAATCTTTAGATAAAAAAGTTGTACCTTGCATGCAGGTATAACATCAGTATATCATTATATACCAGTGTAACTCTTTAAATCTCTAACCTCTGTAGTATAGGGGCTCTTAAGGTTGGTAGAGCCTATAGACAGTGATTTAAGAGTTCAAGACAACAGACTAAACAATTAAAGTTGCATAAAACTGGAAATTAAATTTAAATGTACTTATGGGGACCTTATGTGCCCATGACAGATCACATTTAGGATTCTTCATGGAGTTTATACACTGGTTTTGGCCTCAGAATATATGGAATAATACTATTTAAAAATAATATAATTATTTTACTTCATACCTTGTCTGTCTTTTTGTCTTGCTTTTCCAAAATAGCCATGTTGTCTTTCAAAGTTTTCACAATTTCTGCTGGATTTTTCTGTGATTTGCTAAACAAAGGCATTTTCCCCCCCAGATAGAAATCACTTCTTCCAATATGGAATGCTAGAACCAAACAAACAAACAAAAACAATACCTTTAACTCTTATTGTGCTTAAATTGTTATACCAAAACACTTTTACCAGTTTTTAATAACTCCATTTCAGTAATTTGAAACATTAAAAACTATGACACTAAACTGAGTTTCATCAAGTTTTATGCCAATTTAAATACATATAAAATATCTTAAGAAAGCTATTTTTAAAAATTTAACCTAAAAGGTTTTACTCAGAGTTGAAATTTTTTTCTGCAATAAAAATGTAAGGATTATGTGAAAATAGGAAAAGGAATATTTTCAGAGTATAAGGGGAAATTTAAAACTCTTCCAGGAGTGTCAATTCTTAGTACTTATAATATCTATTTACATAGAGCAAAGAAAGGCAAATATGGCTGTCATTTCTTATTTATACTAAAGGTGTATGTACTGGGGGAGCAGGGCAAGGCTCCTGTAATTGAAAGCTCCAGTTAATAGAGGCATGTTCATTTATTTTACCTTTAATAACAAAAAATATTTCAAACATTACAGAAATATGATGCAGTAAATCAAAGGCTCTCATGATCTACCTGCCAGAGACAACACTATTATCAGTTTGGTATATATTCTCCTAGAATGTTTCCTATACACCCATTATTAAATGTGTTTTTAAAACAAAAATAGAATCATATATATCACAGAATAGTATTTAGCAACCTTTTTTCCACCCTTTACGTTCTTCAATATCAATACCATATTTCAATAGTAATACAGTATTCTATTTTATAGATACATCATAATTTATTTTACTAATATCCTATTGATGAATATTTAGGTTACTTCCATTTCCCCCCAACATTTTTTTTTTGTTGTTATGTGCCGTCAAGTCAGACCCGACTCATAGCGACCCCTCCTTGGGTTTCCAAGGCATTATCACTACGGAAGTAGATTGCCCCATCTTCCTTCTGAGGAGTGGCTGGTGGGTTTGAACTGCCAGCCTTCTGGTTAGCAGTCAAGTGCCTTAGGCACTAGGCTACCAGAGCTCCTTTTCTAAATAATAATAATGTGATTAATCAATGAGAAAATATTGTACACACACAAACATACACACCAGTTGACAGTAGTACCCTAACCAGCCATTCTTGTGGTACAACTTTGGCTATGGTTCTAAATGTCTCATTTCTCTAGATTCTATTTCCCAAATATGGCTCCTCAGATTTCTGCTCCGTCTGTGAACTACTCATATCGTTCCAACAAATTCCTTCTCTGCTTAAAGTACCCAAAGTCAGTATTTATTGTTTATGATCAAGAATTCCAATTATATATATACATATATATGTGTGTGTGTGTGTGCGTGTGTGTATAAATATGTGTGTGTGTGTGTGTGTTATGAAGCAGAAATCAAAAATTGGTGTGAATTTTAATGATAAAACAAAAATCATGAAAAATATTTCCTGTTTTCAGCAGAGATCCTGAGGTTATGCCTCTTTTCCCCAAGATGGGGAGGGTATGTGTCAAGGGAACTTGTCTACTCTCAGTTAAAGGCATATCCCAAGGAACAGTTTGAAAAGCACATGAAGGCATCCCAATTAGCAGCAAACCTGACACTGAAAGCTGACATAGCATTCAAAGATAACATATATGAAGATGATATTGCAATTCTCAGTGTGCAGTTTGTCAGGGCCAGAAAAAAAAAAAAAGAATGTTGGAAAAGCATCATGTCTTCCTTCTTTATAAAACTCAAGAATAAAATTATAAAGATGTGCTAGGTTTTTCTTTAATAATCTCTTCTTTAATATACAGACCTAATTTTACATAAATAAAGGCAGAATGCATTTTAGAAGTTTATGGAGTGGGGGAGGGTAGATGACTGGAAGGAGAAAACAGTCATTGGATAGTTAGGTAGATTTCTGTCACTTACAAAGTGTGTGATCTTGGCTGCATTATGTAACCGAAGACTCTGTTCTTATCTACAAAACGGGATGACAGCACCTCCCTCTTAGGGTTGTTGTGAGGATTAAAGGTATGTGAAGTGCCTTGCACAAGGTCTTTCATAAGGTAGGTTAGGAGCTCTGATAGTGTAGTGTCTACGGCACTTGACTGCTAACCAGAAGGCTGGCGGTTCAAACCCACCGGCCACTCCTCGGAAGGAAAATGGGGCAAGCTACTTCAGTAGTAATACTGCCTCGGAAACCCAAGGAGGGGTCACTATGAGTCAGGTCCAACTTGATGGCACATAACAACAACAACAACAATTCTATCATTTTTAGCTGTTATTATTATAAAAAGTTCCATAACATATTTAATGAACTATTTCATGAAAGAAAGGCATATTAATTGAGATATGATCCTGTCTTAATTAAGTATCCTAGATACTTCTGACTCCTTGAGTAAATCATATTGTTTTATTTTTTTAAATATAAATTTGAATATTTAATATTCAATGTTATATAAGTATCATTAAAACAGTGAAATGAAAAGGGGGTTAATTGCATTTGTATTATTGTTCTCTTTCTCCATGTAATCCTGATATTTAAACTGTAGGAATTTCAACTAAATACTCTCTGACATCAATATATATGGTGTACTTTTATTACATATTGCTCTCATTGTATAAATGCTAATTAGGCTGAAATTACAAACATTTTCCATATTAATATTGGACTTCCATGTTAATATTGTAGTTGGCCAGTATTTCCTAATCCACTGCCTCTCAACTTTTCATTTGCCTGTTGGTCTATTTATTTATTTATTCACTGAACAAATAATCTAAGTATAGACTAAGCACACCTTGCTAATAAGCATTAGGGATAGAGCCATGAACAATAAAAGAGCTTATTAAATGAAGGAAGCGAATATTTTAGGTACAATAGGAACACATGAGTCAGAATTGATCCGATGGCAGTGGGTATTTGGTAGGAGCACATAATACACACATACACACACAAACTCACTGCCATCAAGTTGGTCCTGACTCACAGCGACTTCTCCTTGGGTTTCCAAGGCAGTATCACTACGGAAGTAGATTGCCTAGTCTTCCTTCTGAGGAGTGGCTGGTGGGTTTGAACTGACAGCCTTCTGGTTAGCAGTCAAATGCCTTAGGCACTATGCCACCAGAGCTCCTACATAACATACAGTATACCAGAAAACCAAACCCACTGTTACTGAATCACTTCTGACTCATGGCAATCCCCACTGGGTTTCCAAGGTGGTAAATCTTTACAGAAGTAGATTGCCCAGTCTTCCTTCCTTGGAGTGACTAATGGGTCTGAACTGTCAACTTTCTGGTTATCAGTCAAATGCCTTAGGCACTGTACCACTACAGTTCCTTAACATACAGTATAAAGCTAAAAAACCCAAACTCACTGCCATTGAGTTGATTCGGACTCATAGTGACCCCCACTGAGTTTCCAAGGTAGTAAATCTTTGCAGAACTGGATTGCCCAGTCTTCCTTCCACAGAACGGCCTCTTTTTTTCAAAAGTTTCTACATGTAGTTTAGTGACATGGATTACATTCTTTGAGTTGCAACCATTCCCATCCTCCTTTTCTGAGTTGTTCATTAACATAAACTCACTGCCCCCTAAGGTTCCTATCTAATCTTTTGAGTTGCTGTTGTCAATTTGATTCCATATGATAGTTCTTAAAGGAGAATAATGCTCAAGGTAGACATTTTTTTACTAGTTAAGCTAACTATTGTTTGGTTTTAAGATGATGTCAGGGGGGATATTGGGTTTATGGGTTTAAAAATTATCTCATGGCAATAGTTTCAGGGGTTTATCCACCTCTGATGGCTCCAGAAAGTCTAAAGTATGAGAGTCTGAAATTCTGTTCTGCATTGTCCCCCTTTTGATTAGGATTCTTCTATGGAATCTTTGCTGAAAATGTTCAGTAATGGTAGCTGCACACCATCTAGGTCTTCTGGTCTTATGGCAAAAGAAGCAGTTTTTGATAGAGGCAATTAACCACACATTCCATATCTTGCTGCTGTTCCTGACTCTCCTTCTTCTGTCGCTCTGGATTAAGAGAGCCCAACTAGTTTTGCTTCAATGGCCATCTGTGAACTTTATAACTCCAGGTACCATGCAACAAACTAGGAGGCAGAACAGAGGCACAAAACATGTTGTTGGGCCAATTAACTGGGATGTCCCATGAAACCATGACCCTAAACCTCCAAATCAAGGAACCAAACCCATGAAGTTGTACATAATTTGGTTGTACATAAGCAGCCTCAGCAGCTACTCTTTTGCTGTTGTTGTTGTAAATATATCTACCACACAACTTTTTACAGTTATATAATTTATTGACAGCAATTACAATAATCAGCTATGCAACCCTATCCTTAATCAATGCAATTTTTCTATCACTATTAACCCCCCAATATAGTGTTTCATGATACAGTATAGAGCTTCCTGATATATTTGTTTTAAATTTATTACTTCCATATTTTAAATGTACCTATTTACTACAAAACTATGTTGTTGTTGTTTGTTGTTATGTGCCGTTGAGTCGACCCCTGACTCATAGCGACCCCTCCTTGGGTTTCCGAGGCAGTATCACTACGGAAGTAGGATTGCCCAACCTTCCTTCCGAGGAGTGGCTGGTGGGTTTGAACCGCCAGCCTTCTGGTTAGCAGTCAAGTGCTTTAGCCACTATGCTACCAGAGCTCCTATATATATACATATATAGTTTATACACACACACACTACAAAACTACTACAAAAACTGTACAATAAAATTAGTTTAATAACGGTTTGAAATTTCATAGGATTATTCTTCTTCAATTCTGGGACCCATCGTTTGAGGGAAATGAAATCAAAGTCCATACTCTCAAACTACACTGTTCCAGCTCCCAGATCCCTTGCAAATTATGGGAGAACTCCCCTGCTCACCCCAGTGATCCTTAATCTCTATCAGCTCACCCCAACCCCAGACCAATCACCTCCCCATCAGCCTTAAACTAGAGATTGCCCTTGTTACCATCTGGGTAACTGTGCTGGGTGTGGCATGTACATCCACCCATTCACATCATTTACCCTGCTGGTCATTTAGGAAATGAGCCAACTGGCACCCAAACCCACCTGCTGGTTAAACACAAGATACTGAAGGCTCTGTCTAGTCCTTCACTGGTAGCTAATTCAGAGTATGACTCAGTACAACTTATCACCACTCTCTGGGCATTGTTTGTTTTATCTATAAGATCAGGGTTTTTTTTGAAATTAGATAGAGCACCATATTTTGAAAGTAGATGGGCCGTACAGTATTGCTCTGGATTATTCATTACTATTACAATCCATCACAAGCCTTTAACTCCAAGTATCCATCATGGCTGAAGATAAAGTGCTTAAGGTGGAGACAAAAAATGGAGGAATCTCAAAAATGGTGCCTTTTGGAGCTAATGTGGTCATTGTAATTTTTTCATAAAGCCTACTTCAGATTTTTGAAAACATACATTTCAGCAAAATAGGCAGTAGAGACAGAAGAAGATGCCATTTTGGTCCCATCGACTGACACTAGACGAATGCCTCCTAGGCATTGAAAATCGTGTTGGGGCTGTACACATCAACCTGACATCCTGGGTTTGCTCTGAGAGGGGCCACGCGGCACACAAATGTCATGGACTGATACTAGCCCTGTCATACTTTTCCACTTTCAAGAACAAGTAAAGAAAATAATGTAGGTTCTATTTGAAAAACAAAAAACTACAGCACAGGGGAAAAAAACAAAACAAAACAAAAAACATGTCCTGTGGACACCTCTCTCCTGTGGAGAAGAAAGGTTGCTTCTGAAATGAATTCTCTGTAGGAGATAGAACAGATATAACTGAAAAATAAGAGAAAAGGACTTGGATAAAATGAGAGTTGCCCAAAACCCAAAGCACATAATTACAGGCACATAAAATCAAAAAACAAACCCTCTGCCATTGAGTCAGATCCGACTCATAGTGATCCTGCCTTGGGCTTCCAAGGTGGTATCACTATGGAAGCCCAACCTTCCTTCCCAGGAGTGGCTGGTGGGTTTGAACCTTCTGGTTAGCAGTCAAATGCCTTAGGCACTCTGCCACGAGAGCTCCCTACACATACATAAATACACACACACTCTAAATGCAGCATGATAATCCAAATTTGCATAGAGCAGAAATGAGATGTCAGAAAATTAACTGAGGGCAACTGAAAGGTCTACAGTACGTCTCCATTTGTTCATTCAAAACATATTTACTGAGCACCTATAATATACACTGAACTAGGAAATACAAAATGATTAAACCTCAAGGGGTTCACAACATAGTAAGAGATACAGACACATAAAAGAGTTCTCTCAAAAAGTCAGAAAAGGCCAGAGAGACTAACATGATGGAGAAAAGATATACAGAGTGTGTATAGATGTAGATAGAGAGATAGGGAGAAGATGAGTGTCATCCTGTAAGGCAGGTACAACAACAGTGGGGGGTGGAGGAAGGGAGAAAGTCAACAACAGCAAACTAAAATAAAAATGAAGCAGAAGCAATAAACAGATATAACCGAAGAACATTTTCGTTATCAGGAAAAAGATTCTAAACTGATCATTAAAAGGTTTTTTTTCCCTAATTGAGATTAATGATTAGGCTAGGCAAAATTCAGGAGGTTTAGTGACTTTTAAAAAGAAACAAACATTCCTCTCTCAGAGCACAATCCAACAAAGCAACCTAAAAAAAAAAAAGACAAAAATCAAGTTGTCTTTGTACCTCTAAAGAACTAAATGCCATGAGACTATGGAGAAAATCTAGAGTTCTCCAAGGGAACGGCTATAACCTCATCATTAAATCTCTACCCAACTTACCATTTATTTGTGAACACATTGTGTACACTTATTAAATATTTAACAAAAAGATGTGATGTAATTAAGCCTACAAAGAGCTGAATAAAATAAATGCTAAAGCAGAACTACTTCCTGACAGGGAGCCTTTATATTGTTGTCAGGGCATGTGAGAGGATGACAAGATACAAATATAATTCATTCATATGAAAATAAAAATAAGTAAGATTCACCTTAAAAAGTTAAACAGGGAATTGCCCCAAATATCTCTAAGAACATAATAATGGTATTAATGATAAAAGTACAAATAACTGAATCACAAAAACATAAGAAAGAGAAAATCTCTGGTAGCTTTTTGGTCTCTGTTTCTTCTGATGATGGATTGTTCCAACTACTTCCCTCACCCCTGAGGCCCCTCACATCTCACTCCCACCATAAGGGTGGCCAGAGTACCCCACTGCCCTGGCTACAGTGACTGGTTCATAGACGGATTGTGACACTGTCAATGTGATCACATGCCTTCAATGGGACTTTCCCCTCCTTATATTATTTTAAGGTAAATGAAATAAATATTTTAGACACATAGAAGAAGAAATAGAGCAGAACACAAGCTAGAATGGTTTTAACCTTCAACGACTGCTGGTACAGCCTTTCTCTGTCACTCAGTTACCCAGAGCTGAGTCTTTACAAATCAACTGCCTGTGCAGCCTCTCTCTGAATTAGCTGCCCTGAGCTAAGTCAGAGCCTCACTGCCCCTTTGTGGGTTTATTTCTTCTCTACAATGGCTCACAGAACTCTTGGAGACTATTATCTGTACTTAGTTATCCATTTATTATAATCAGAAAAGATAAAAATGGGCAAGATGGTGGACTAGGCAGAAGGATTGCACAGACCCTCTTCAACAAAGAAAAGGGAAACCAATTAACACAGACACAGA
>NW_006921744.1:935614-937433 GCF_000298275.1 Orycteropus afer afer | reverse complement strand
ACAAAGATGCAGAAGAGCTAAACAATACAATCCACCAACTTGGCCTTATAGACATCTATAGAGCACTTCACCCAACAGCAGCACAATATACATTCTTCTCCAGTGCACATGGAACTTTTTCCATGATAGACCATATGTTAGGCCATAAAGCAAGGCTTCATAAATTTAAAAACATTGAAATATTGCAAAGCATGTTCTCAGATCATAATGCTATCAAATTAGAAATCAATAATAGGAGGATCAGCACCAAAAGAGTAAACACGTGGAAACTAAACAACACTCTCCTTGAGAAAGACTGGGTAAGAGAAGAGAAAAGATAAAAATGAAGATATATCAGGCAACGTCAGGGAGCGGTACCATAGATATACTTCTGAAAAAACAGCCACTGAAAACCCTACGGAGCACAGTTCTACTTTGACACACAGGGGTCACCATGAGTGGGTATTGACGTGACAACTGGCTTGGTCGTTTTGGGGACCTAGAAGGTATTTGAGGAGCTCTGATGGCATAGTACCTAAGGCATTTGACTGCTAACCAGTAGGTTGGCAGTTCAAATCCACCAGCCACTCCTTGGAAGGAAGATTGGGCAATCTACTTCTTTAGTGATAACACCTCAGAAACCCAAAGGGGGTCGCTATAAGTTGGATCCGACTTGACTACAGTGAGTTTAGTTTTGGTTTTAGAAGGTATTTGACTGCTAACCATAAGGTTAGTGGTTCAAACCCACCAGGCACTCAGCTGGAGGAAGACTGGGCAATCTACTTCTGTAAAGATTACCACCTGGGAAACCCAAAATGGGTCACTATGAGTTGGAACTGACTCGATGGCAGTGGTTTTTTTGAGTTTTAGAACCTTAAAAATGTTCACATCCTTTGAAACCCAAACCAAACTAAACTCACTGCCATTGAGTCAAATCCAACTCATAGTGGCCTCCATAGTATTTCCAAAGCTATAGATCTTTACAGAAGTAGACTGCCTCATCTTTCTCCTGTGGTGCGGCTGGTCAGCTCAAGCAGCCCAACACCGCAACCACAGCTCCACCAGAGCTCTTTTGCACCTTCTGACTTAGTAGTAATTCTACATTTGGGAAAATGTCTAAGAAAATACACTAAAATAAAGGGGTATATTTATATGCAAAAATGTTTATTGCAATGTTTATTACTATAGTAAAAATTGAGAACAATACCTAATATGGGTGAATAATTAAACAAATTATGATATAGCCACTTGATGGAATTTTTTTTTTCCACAAATTTTTAAACACTTGATTTGTAAACATTTTAACATCTCTGAAATTTAAGTATGTCTTAAAGCTGATGGGACCTTATATTAACTGGCACTGTTTTCTGGTGGGTTTTTTTGGGGTTTTTTTCCCCTCTTTCTTAGCACTACATAGATTTGATGAACTATGTATGAAAATGTTTCTAAAGAAAATAAGGAAATCAAAGCATTTACAATAGTTACCAAAAAAAAAATAGATAAAATACTCGGGAATATATCTTATAAGAACACAAAAGACCTACACAAAGAAAACTACAAAACACTATTTCAAGAAACCATAAGAGATCTACATAAATGGAAGAACATGCCATGCTCATGGATAGAAAGATTGAACATTGTGAAAATGTCAGTTCTACCCAAAGCAATCTATACATTCAATGTAATCCCAATCCAGACCCCATCAATATTCTTTGTTGTTGTTGTTGTTATGTGCTGTTGAGTTGGACCTGACTCATAGCAACCCCTCCTTGGGTTTCCGAGGCAGTATCACTACGGAAGTAGATTGCCCCATCTTCCTTCTGAGGAGTGGCTGGTGGGT
>NW_006921744.1:928295-934339 GCF_000298275.1 Orycteropus afer afer | reverse complement strand
CTTATTGCTGTGGAGTCAGATCCGACTCATAGCGACCCCTCCTTGGGTTTCAGAGGTGGTATCACTACAGAAGTAGATTGCTCAATCTTCCTTCAGAGGAGTGGCTGGTGGGTTGGAACCACCAGCCTCTGGCTAGCAGCCAAATGCCTTAGGCACTATGCCACCAGAGTTCCCACCCATCCCATTACTCAGTATATATCCTGAAGAACTGAGAGCCAGGAACTTCTGGTAAGATAGCTGCGGTGAATTGCTTGATGTGGCCCTTCTAGCCATTGTCCTCCATTCTGTGATGTATTGTAAATCCTATTATCCATCCTGTTTGGGGCGGTGTGGTAGTTAAAGTCAGGTATCAACTTAGCTGGGCAGCTGGTAGTAGTCATTCCCTATAATGAGTGGCAATCGGCTCTGTGATGGGATTTGCCTTGAGCTGCTGATTGTTAAAGCCATCCACTTGGGTTATTTCTGTTGGGGCAACCCAGGTGAATATATCTTGAGTCCTGCCTTTCTGGAGAGTATAATTCAAATGACCACCCTTAGCTTCCTGGAGGGTATACCCATGAGTCTCCTGGGAAGGTTCACCCTCCTCTTGCTGTGGTTTTGTGTTTTGGCTCATCCTCATCTTATCCCTGGATTTGGGACAGCAGCCGTCATCTGATCTTCTGATGGAGGTTCATCAAACCCCAAGAATTGGGAGGATCCTCCAGACCCACTCACGGACCTGGGACTCATCAGCCTGCCAGCCTCCACCACTACTATGTGAGATGATCCCTTGGGTGTCTGTGAGTTCTCTGAGGCATTACAGAAAAATACAGAACCCTAATATGGGGGAAATTACTGGGAGGAGGAGGAGTAGAAGGAGTTAATGTCTGAAATGATAGAGTGGCATGGTAGTTTGGACATTTGGGACATCTTTAACCTCCGCCTCATGGGGACCGGCCTTGTGCTGATCTTTCTGAGAGAAATTGTTCAAGCAATGGCAGAATAGGAAGATAAGCTCCACAGACCCTCTTCAACAAAGAAAAGAGAAATCAATTGACACAGATACAGAAGATAATCCTGGAGCCCTAAGCTTTGAAAGGAAGTATACAGAAGTGGATTAGGCACCAACTAGTGGAAAAACCAGAACAAAAACAGGATCTAAGAATAGGTTCCATTTGCCAAGGATGGCAGAGACATATGGGAGGCAGACAATGGGAAAGGAGACAGGTGGTGAGTGTACAAGTGCTGCCAACTAGCAAATAGAGGAGCACAGCACACTACCCTGCTTGGGTAGATAACATACAAAGAAAATGAAAATCGTGGGCAAGTCACTCCAACATACAATCATCAATTAAATATAAACACAAAAACATCACAATGCCTCAGAGACAACACAGCATCACAGTCCATACAAAGAAGCAAGATCAAGCAGGAGAAACAAGGGACCAGGATACAGATCCAAAATACATCCCCAAGGAAGACACAGGTCTGGAACTCCCTGGTAAGGAATTCAAAAGAATTATATTTAGGTACCTTCAATGAATGGAGAGTCAGATCAAGGAAAACACTGACAAAATTGAGGAAAAGACAGACAAAATACTACAACAATTTCAAAAGACAATACAAGAACAAAATGACAAAATAAATGAAAAATTAGAAATGATACAAAACCTATAGACAGAAATCCAGAAGATTGATACTAAATTTTCAGAAATAGATAACACATTGAATGGGCAAAGGAGTAAAATTGAATCAATGGAAGACAGAATAAGTGAGATTGAAGGCAAATACCTCAATACTTCTTTACAAACGTAACAATCAGAAAAAAAGATCAACACAAAATGAAGAAAGCCTAATGTTCATGTGGGATACCATAAAAAGGAACACTCTATATGTAATCAAATTTCCAGAACACGAAGAAACAAATAAAAGCACAGAGAAAATTGTTGAAGATTTGTTGGAAGAGAATTTTCCTAGTATGATGAAAGATGAGAATATATCCATTCAGGAAGTCCAACAAACCCCAAACAGGATAGACTCCAAAAGAAAATCACCAAGATATAGCATCATCAAACTTACCAAAACCAAAGACAAGGAAAGAATCCTAAAAGCAGTATGGGAAAAACGAAAAGTTACCTATAAGGGGCAACCAATAAGACTAAGCTCAGATTTCTTGGCAGAAACAATGCAGGTGAGAAAACAATGGGAAGGTATATATAAAACCCCGAAAAAGAAAAATTTCCAAACAAGAATTATATACCCGGCAAAATTGTCCCTCAAATACGATGGTGAAAATAGGACATTTCTAGATAAGCAGAAATTAAGGGAATTTGTTAAAACCAGACCAACCTTTACAATAGATGTTAAAGGGATTCCTTTAGACAGAGAACCAATAATAACAAACAACAATTGACCATTAACATACATGATGACTTAACCCAGAAACCAACCCAGTTATAGAAGTATTCAAAGTAAATAAGCCTATAAGTTTGTAGACAGGGAACCAGACATCAATTGACAGATGAAGACAACTACAAACCAAAAAGAGGGGGAAAAATGGTATAGTTACAGAACTTCTAAACTTGGGAAGAAATTATAAATCACAGGGTAACCTCAAAGAAAAATTATAAACCTTCACATCAAAATAAAAAAGAGGACCAGCACAAATATTTAGCAAATGCTAATACAATAGCAATGAAGGAAGTGATAACACGATTCATAAACAAAACAAGCTCAGCATAGAAAATTACTTGGAACAAAGAAATCAATACCACAAAAAAGCATATAACAAAATGACAACACCAAATTTATACTTGCCGATAATTATGTATCTGATAAGGGACTTATTTCTAAAATTTATAGAAAACTCCAACACCTCAACAACAAAAAGATTAACAATCCAATTAAAAAATGGGCAGAAGACATGAATGGACATTTCACCAAAGAGGATATTCAGGTGGCCAGCAAATACATGAAGAAATGCTCACAATCACTAGCCATCAGAGAGATGCAAATCAAAACAACAATGAGATACCATCTCACACCACCACTAATGGCAAAGTTCAACAAGACAGAAAATGGTGGATGCTGGAGAGGATGTGGAGAGATTGGTACTCTCATCCACTGCTGGTGGGACTGTAAAATGATATAACCACTGTGGAAAACAGTATGGCGATTTCTTAAAAAGCTGGAATTAGAAATACCATTTGACCCAGCAATCCCAATACTAGCATATGTGCTAAAGAAGTGAGAGCCAGGAAAAGAATAGATATATGCACACCCATGTTCATTGCAGTACTGTTTACAATAGCAAAAAGATGGAAACAACCTTTGTGTCCATCAACAGAAGAACGGATAACCAAACTGTGGTACATACACAGAATGGAATACTATGCAACCCTAAAGAATAAAGTAGGATCTGCAAAACACCACATAATATGGATGAACTTAGAGGACATTATGCTGTGTAAAATAAGTCAATCACAGAAGGACAAATATAGTATTACTTCATTATGGTAAAAAGTCAAGGAAAGGTTTATATATGAAAGGGAACTTTCTTTGTTGGTTACAAGGAGTGAGAGGGGAGGGGAGAGAACACTGCAAAAAAAAAATGCATTGACCTATGTCACTTTAGTTTTGTGTATTTCACTGTACATAAATTATATTTCAATAAAATGCATTAAAAAAATAAAAAGAAGTGAGAGCCAGGACAAGAACAGGTATATGCACACACATGCTCATTGTGGCACTATTTACAATAGCAAAGAGATGGAAACAACCTAGGTGCCTAGGAACAGAAGAATGGATAAGCAAACTCTGTACATACACACAATGGAATACTATGCAACACTAAAGAATAATGTAGAAAATCTTCAAAACACTACAAATGTGGATGAACTTGGAAGACATTATGCTGAGTGAAATAAGTCAGTCATAGAAGAGCAAATATTAGTTCATTATTGTAAAAAGTCAAGAGAAGGTTTATATATGGAAGGAAACATTCTTTGTTGGTTACCAAGGGTGATAGAGCAGGGGAAGGAAGACTGCAAAAATAAAAATAAAATAAAATAGGAGAAAGGAAATGTTTCCAAAGAGTGTGAAATAACATGGAAATGTTAATGGTAAAAACAAAACAAAATGAAACAACACAGCATCCTACATTACAGAGTATAACTACAACTACACAAACTCATTAACCCCACTGCTGTTGACTTTGACTCTTGACAACCCTATAGGACTGAGCAGAACTGCCCTTACTGAGCTTCCAAGGCTGTAACTTTTTACAGAAGCAGACTGTTACGTTTTCCTCCTGCAGAATGGCATGGTGGGTTCATACCAGCAACCTTCTGGTTAGAAGCAGAGCACTTTAACCACTGTGCCACCAGAGCTACACAAAAGCAAACAAAATCTTTGCTCAGAAAAAATTATTTTTAAAAAATTAACAGTGATTGCCTCCGGGATGCTTGGTTTATAAGGCACTTAATTTTCTTTTTCTTCCTTCAACTTCTTTTTTTCCCAAAAAAATTTTGTATAACAGATCAAGAAAGTGTTTTTTTATAATGGGCATACCTCTCTTAAATGAAATTTTTAAATGAGTAAACTGTTTTTTGAAAGTTCAAACTGTGGGCTATCTGATCATTATGTCTTTTCAAAGCATTAGTCAGACAAATACGATTTTTGTTACTTTGGCTATGAAGTTTCACAAAGAGTAGTACTTGGCTCCGATTCCGTAGCGCATGCCAAAAAAGTGTTCAGCTCTGCTCCCAAGAAACTCAGGGAGATTTTGGCAGCATTCCCTTTCCTCATACACAATAAAATATCTCATATTCCCAACTTATGTATAAGCTCCATTGAAGACAGCCCAAAGTCAGTCACTCAAGTGAGTCTTCTGCATATGTTCAGTGACATAAGTAGAGAAGATTGCTGAGGGGGAAAAAACTAAGAGAAGAGGTCATCTGGGGTATTAAATGCCCTTGTTATCCCACTTAAAATAATCTAAAGGGGAATAAATAGGTCTGTCTATAAGTGGCTAATGAGTATTTCCAGCTCCTGCTTCTAATTCCCCAAGAAAGTTAAAGGAGTGGAAATATATCTCTTAAGGCCAAAAAAAAATTCTCATGATTTCCATAGGTGAGAACAAAAAAAAAGTATTAACCAAACTGCTTACCAACTGTAATAAAGCTGACTAAAAAATGAGCCCTCTTTTCCTTCAAGTAAATTTATTTTGCAATTGACAATGAGTGAGAGAGGGATCTTTCAAAAATTCTTTCTTGGAACTTCCTAATTTAAACTTTTGAAACTTAAAATAAACCTACTACCTCATTTTTAAAATTTTTGGAAAAGTTCAGGGATGACCATTTTTAAAATCTGTATTCTGAACAGGACTCACAGGTAGAAATAAATGCAATCAGAAGTTGTTGTTGTTAATTTGCCATCAAGTTGGAGCCGACTCATAGCGACCCCTCCTTGGGTTTCCGAGGCAGTATCTCTACAGAAGTAGATTGTCCAACCTTCCTTCTGAGGAGTGGCTGGTGGGTTTGAACCGCCAGCCTTCTGGTTAGCAGTGAAGTCCCTTAGGCACTATGCTACCAGAGTTCCTGCAATTAGAAGTACACTTATGATATTTCTTAATATTTCTTAAGTTAATGGAATACACAGCCACTGTGAAAAAGAGTTTGGCAGTTCCTCAGAAAGCTGAACATAGAACTACCATATGATCCAGCAGTAGCAGTCCTAGGTACATACCCAGAAGAAGTGAAGGCAGGAACTCAAACAGAAACCTGTACATCAATGTTCATCGCAGCACTTTCACAATAGCCAAAAGGTGGAAACAACGAAATGTCCACCAACAGGTGGATGAATGGATAAACAAAATGTGGCAGATACACAAAAAGGAATACTATTATGTTGTTAGGAGCTCTGGTAGCATAGTGGCTAAAGCACTTGACTGCTAACCAGAAGGCTGACAGTTCAAACCCACCAGCCACTCCTCGGAAGGAAGGTTGGGCAATATACTTCCGCAGTCCTGACTCATAGCGACCCCTCCTTGGGTTTCCGAGGCGGTA
>NW_006921744.1:923801-928195 GCF_000298275.1 Orycteropus afer afer | reverse complement strand
GACTCATAGCGACCCCTCCTTGGGTTTCCGAGGCGGTATCACTGCGGAAGTAGGATTGCCCAACCTTCCTTCCGAGGAGTGGCTGGTGGGTTTGAACTGTCAGCCTTCTGGTTAGCAGTCAAGTGCCTTAGGCACCATGCTACCAGAGCTCCTTAGCTATAAGGAGAAATGAAGTCTTGATGCATACCACAACAATGGATGAGCCAGGAAAACTTTATACTGAGTGAAGGAAAAAAAAAAAAAAACTCATTGACATCAAGTCTATTCTGACTCATAGTGACTCCTCCTTGGGTTTCCAAGGCGGCACATCTACAGAAGTAGATTGCCCAGTCTTCCTTCTGAGGAGTGGCTGGTGGTTTTAAACCACCAGCCTTCTGGTTAGCAGCCAAATGGCTTAAGCACTATGCCACCAGAGGCAGTGGCAAAAGAACAAACATTGTATGATCTCACTTAAATGAAATAAGAAATTATATAGAAACCCAAGTTTATTAATGGTTACCAGGCATGGGAGGAGCCCTGGTGGTACAATGGTTAAGTGTTTGGCTGCTACCAAAAGGTTGGCAGTTAGAACTCACCATCTGCTTCATGAGAGAAAGACGTAGGTCTGCTGGCAACTACTAATAATCTTTGGTTTCTACATATTTGCTTATTTCATACATGGTGTAAACCATAGTTTTTCTTTGTTGCTTTGTGCATAATGAACTGCTAAAACAGTTGCTATGAGTTGGAATCACTCCAAGGCTATGGGTTTGGTTTAAGTACCAAGAATGGGAAGGAGGGGAAAAGGGGAACCTTTTGCTAAGAGGGCACTGAGTATATGTTCATGTTGGTGGATTGATTTGGAAAAGGATAGCGAGCATGACAGTGTAACTTGAAGAATGTAATCAATGTCACTGAATTGAACATGTAGAAATTGTTGAGATGGAGTATGTTTTTGCTATACATATATTTTCACTACTATAAGATTTTTTGAAAAGTCAATGAGATAGAAATCATATGTGTATATACATTTGTTAACATCATTTAAGTATTCTCTTAAAATGGGTGCATTTTGTTGTATACACATTTTATAACAAAGCACACTTAACAGTTTTATTGTACCTGCTTTCTCCAAATAGGTCTCCTCCTCACAAAAAAAAAAAAAAAGTCATACTTTAGAGTTGCCTTCACAGAGAATAAGGATTTCTGGGGGCATAGTGGGCAAAGCATTTGGCTGTTAACTAGAAGGTCAGTGGTTCAAACCCACCAGCTGTGTCACAGGAGGAAGATAAGGCAACCTACTTTCACAAAGATTAATAGCCTTGGAAACCGAATGGGAGGGTCTCTATGAGTTGGAATCAACTTGATGGCAGTGGGTTTTTTGGTGGGTCACAGAGAACAAAAAATTTCAAAGCATATCATTTTAGTTACGTATGTTATGACATCAAATCGATTATAAAGCATATTACATATGTCAAAGTATTTTTCAATTGATTATCTTCCATCCTTCAACTTTATTTTTAATATACAACCTAAAAGTAATTGGGAGCTCTGGTAGCATAGTGGCTAAGGCACTTGACTGCTCACCAGATGGCTGGCGGTTCAAACCCATCAGCCACTCCGCGGAAGGAAGGTTGGGCAATCCTACTTCCGTAGTGATACTGCCTCGGAAACCCAAGGAGGGGTCGCTATGAGTCAGGGCTGACTCGACGGCACGTAACAACAACAACAACAACAACAAAAGTAATTAGAAGGCACCCCAACTGAATTTTGTACTTGAAATCCTATAGGCAGAAGTGAAAATCAGCAGATTATAAAGCATAAAATAAGACTTTCACTTATAATCCTTTTCGTTTATAACTAAGAATGACCTTAAGTTTCATTTTATTAACAAAAGATTCAGAGAGAGACATTTTGACAGTTTATACAGAAATGGAACACTCATGAAGAGTCTTTCATGCATCCTCATTCCTCTGGAAGCCTTAATTATACCTACAGCAGAACAAATACTCTTTTCATAAGAAGGAAAATCTATGTCCCTTGGGATTAATTCTTCAATTCTAATGCATTGTAGCTAATTAAAGAACTGTTGAAATAGAATTAATAATGAAGTTAGGAGGACATAAAAAAATAAACCTCACTGCCTTGCAGTCAGATCCAACTCATAGGGACCCCTCCTTGGGTTTCTGAGGCTGTATCACTACGGAAGTAGATTGCCCAACCTTCCTTCCAAGAAGTGAGTGGCTGATAGGTTTGAACCGCCAGCCTTCTGGTTAGCAGTCAAATGCCATAGGCACTACCCCACCAGAACTTCTTAGGAGGACATGTTGTTGTTGTTATGTGCCTTTCAGTCGAACTCCACTCATAGCGACCCTTCCTTGGGTTTCCGAGGCCATATCACTATGGAAATAGATTGCCCAACTTTCCTTCCAAGGAGTGGCTGGTGGGTTTGAACCGCCAGTCTTCTGGTTAGTAGTCAAGTGCCTTAGGCACTACGCTACCAGAGCTCCCTAGGAGGACATACAACTACTAATTTATTTATTGTTACCTAATACTGTTGGCATCACTATGAGTCGGATCCAACTCGATGGCAGTCAGTTTGGTTTTTGAGTTAAGGACCCACTAGACTAATGTTCCAGAAAAAACAACTAGTAACTTCATTTCTTAAATTCATAATAATGTTTTCATTGACAGTTCCAGTCATTTCTCAGAGCTAATATTTTCTACACCTCTTAATGATTCATGATTGTCAATGAATGATAATTGCATATTAGAGTTTCATTATCTCATACTTATAGCAGAGATCTGAAGCTAGGTTAATATTCTCAAATCTAGTAACTAATCTAAGTATCAGATCTCATTGAAATTGATAAATGCTTATTCTTTACAACAGTATTACCAGGGGAAACTAATACTTCATTTTTTTATTCAGTCTTTCTTGTAATTACATAAATATTTAAATACAACAATCTTCAAATTTTGGTTAGATACTAGTTTTTGTATTAAGGCAAGACTCATAGTTACAGTGTGAAATATAACTATGTCATAGTAAGTCTGTTTATGAACTGTCAATGTATAAAAATACTAGCAAGGGAGAGTAGATATGGAGGTGATTTAGCTGAAATATCTCTTAACCTACAGACTTCCAAAGTTGATTACATTTTTCTGGCTAGGAAAGTTAATATTCCCTTTCATCTTTTCAAAATTGAAAGAAACTGGATGAATTTCTGCTAGAAATTAAAGACACATGAGTCACAAAATTGGGAAGTATACAATCTCATTTACAAGCAGGAAAGATTTTATTTTAAATAAATTATTTTAATTACCAATCAATAATAAGTATGACCATACTTAATAGACATGCTGATAGAGTTGCAATAGGTTTGTCCTTGCTAAGAGAGTATCAGCTAATCATCCTTATATCATATTATAATTCCATATGTATACATGCATATAAACACAGACATAACATCTCATATGGAAAAGTATCAAAATTATGGCACCTTCATTCAAAATATATCTATGAAGCACCTATTATATGTCATTTATAGGAACTCTGGTGGCACAGTGATTAAAGCATTGGGCTGCTAACCAAAAGGTCAGCATTTTGAACCTATCAGCTGCTCTGCAGGAGAAAGATGAGACAGTGTGCTTCTGTGAAGATTTACAGCCTTGGAAATTCTATAAGGCAGTTCTACTCTGTCCTAAAGCGTTGCTATGGTCAGAGCTGATTCAATGGCAGTTGGTTTATATGCCATTTAGAAAAGCATTAGTGGTGGAATGGTTAAGTGCACAGTAGCTAACCAAAAGGTTAGCAGTTTGAATCCACCCAGTGGCTGTGCAGGAGAAAGATCTGGCAATCTGCTCTCATAAAGACAACAGACGAGAAAATCCTAGGGGGCAGTTCTACTCTATGTCAACAAGGGGTCATTATGAATCAAAACTCAACTGGACAGTACCCAAAACAACAACATATGCCATTTAGGACTTCTCAAAATCATTAAGTTTTAAAAACATGATTTGAAGTAGAATGCAGGAAGAAGTGTTTCTTGTCAAAAATACTTGATACTTGATCAACCACTAAAATCCTCTCCCATATTATTTGTTACTCACTATTTCTTTATATATGTTTATCGAAATACTAACTTTCTAATTTTGTGAACAAAAATCCTCACAACTGGACCAATGAGCAACATCACAATAAATGGAGAGAAGATTGAGGTTGCCAAAGAATTCACAATGCGGAGGCGGGGCAAGATGGCGGACTAGGCAGAAGGATTGCACAGACCCTCTTCAACAAAGAAAAGGGAAACCAATTAACACAGACACATAATCTTGGACCCCTGAGCCTTGAAGGAAAGGATGCAGAATTGGACTAAACCCCAACTAGCAGAAGAATTTGCATGAAAATACCA
>NW_006921744.1:918484-919711 GCF_000298275.1 Orycteropus afer afer | reverse complement strand
TGACATGGTGGCTGCGATGATGAGCTCAAGTATAGCAGGGATTGTGGGTCTGGTGCGGGATCGGGCAGTGTTTTGTTCTGCTGTGCATGGGGTCGCTATGAGTCGGAAACGACTCAACGGCACTTAACAACAACAACTACAATTTTGTATGTTAACACTTTAGAGAAACTTTTAGGGCCAGTGTAATTAAACTTAATTGGGAAATACCTACTCTGAATTTCTCAAATAGACCAGTTTTTCAAATATTTACACATATGTAAATGTATAATTCTTCTGAGTTAAAGTTGACATCTGACTTCAGAATGTTCCAAACAGTCAAGATATCTGGCTTATATACTGCCTCCTTTCACCTCTATCCCTCAAGGTTGCCACCAAGCTGTATCAAGGTCTTTTCATTTTCCCTTAAGAGTTAGGCCTATTCTGCATTGTTGTTGTTGTTGTTGTTATGTGCCCTCGAGTCAGACCCCACTCATAGCAACCCCTCTTTGGGTTTCCGAGGCAGTATCACTACAGAAGTAGATTGCCCCATCTTCCTTCCAAGGAGTGGCTGATGGATTTGAACCACCAGCCTGCTGGTTAACAGTCAAGTGCCTTAGTCACTACGCTACCAGAGCTCCCTATTCTGCATTAGAGAGATGAAAATCAAAACAACAGTGAGATACCATCTTGTTCCAGCACTAGTAACAAAGTGCAACAAGACAGAAAATAACAAATGCTGGTGAGGATGCAGAGAGATTGGGACTCTCAGAAGTGTTGGTGGGACTGTAAAATGGTACAACCATTGTGGAAAGCAGTATGGCAATTCCTTAAAAAGTTGGAATTAGAAATATCATTTGACCCAGCCATTCCAATACTAAGTATATATCCTAAAGAAGTGAGAGTCATAATAAGAAGAGACATATGCACATCCATGTTCATTGCAGCACTATTTACAATAGCAAAAGATGGAAACAACCTAGGTGTCCATCAACTGAGAAATGGATAACCAAACTATGGTACATACACACAATGGAATACTATGCAGCCCTAAAGAGTAATGTAGAATCTGCAAAACACCGCATAATGTGTTAGATAGATAGTGATAAATATTGATTTGGGTGAAGATAAAGGCAACGTACCCAATGTGAGTGACCAGTATGGCAGCACTGAGGATGAGAAAGACATAGAGAGGTACATGGGAAGTACAGACAACAAATATGAACCCTTTTGCATATACAGTACTGAGTT
>NW_006921744.1:887872-916467 GCF_000298275.1 Orycteropus afer afer | reverse complement strand
AAAAAAAAAAAAGGGGACCAGGTTTGCTAGTCTGATAGAGCCTGGTGGAACCACTAAGACTATGGCCCCTAGCAGCCCTTCAGGTCTGAAATTGAACCCACACCTGTGGCTTCCAGCCAAAGAAAAGACAGGAATATGAGTTGAACATGTACCTGAGCTAGATACACTCCTTGGAGAGAATAATCATGGGAGAAAGAAGGGCTGTTTATGCACCGGGAGACAGCTCAGGGAGCAGGAGTGCATGGAGGGATGGACACAGGGAAGAGATTACTATCAGGAGGAAGTGGGAGAGGAGCTGCTGCATTGGGGTAAATTGTAGTCACTGTCAAGAGACAAAGTGTGTGTGTACTGCTATATGAAAAGTGAGTTTGCTCTGTAAACTTTCACTCAAATCACAATTGAAAAAAAAAAAAAAAAAAAGAGGCCTATTCTGTACTATGTTCATTTTGTTCACTAGTTATAATTCATGCAATTCTATGTCAGGCCATCTCTTTCTCATAATGAAAAACTATGTGTCCCTAAATTCCTTTTCTTTCTTGGATGCCTTAGAAAAATTACTTAGTTCCATTTTTGTGAACCAAAGAAAGAGTTTAATCCTCAGTCATTTATTACTTTTTTTATAGGTAACTACTATGTGCCAGTACAAATGGTTAAGTTCTCGACTACTGACCAAAAAGTTGGCAGTATGAACCCACCCAGAGGCTTGTGAATCTGCTTCCAAAAGGTCACAGCCTTG
Source organism: Orycteropus afer afer (assembly GCF_000298275.1). NCBI lineage: Eukaryota > Metazoa > Chordata > Mammalia > Tubulidentata > Orycteropodidae > Orycteropus > Orycteropus afer. Next base: position 915,731 of record NW_006921744.1, on the reverse strand, counting down.
CAAATCCTACGAGGCAGTTCTACTCTGCACACATGGGATTACAATGAGTCGGAATCGACTCAGTGGCAGCTGGTTAGGTTTGGTTTCATGTACCAGGCACTGGGCTAGATCTCAGGAATATGTGATAAGCATAGAAGCAATGGCTAGAAACATCTTGTAATAAGGAAAAGAAAAGTCAGATTTAATGTGAGATTAGATCTCATAAACAGTGCAATCAACCTTGGAAGCGCTTAGAAGTACCTAGAAATCCTATTTACAAGCATCCTTCCAATTACCCATCCATTCTTACTAAATGTGCTTTTCTTCAACCATTAATATTCAGGATAAATAAAACAATGTCTTCTCCAATAATTGTATTTACATTTAGTTTCATTACTAGAATTGATCTCCTAATTTTTTTAATGTGGTAATGGTTTTTCTGTATTCTTAGGTTATTAATAAAAGACAAACCAAACCCCAAACCTGTTGCCATCTAGTCAAATTCTGACTCATAAAGACTCTACAGGATCAAGTAGAATTGCCTCATAGGGTTTCCAAGGCTGTGAATGTATATCTTAACAGAAGCAGGCTGCCACATCTTTCTCAAAGACAAACCACCACTTGTTAAATTGCTTCCTGGGTAAAATTGGTTCCAAATTCCCAACAATCCACTTACAAAGAAACTTCTGATATGCAACACAGTTATACAGTTACGATGACTGTTTCTTTATTCTTATGGACATTATTTGCATTGTGCATTCACTAAGGTAACATCAATGAATTGTTGTTGTTGTTATGTGCCATCGAGTCGAACCCTACTCATAGCGACCCCTCCTTGGGTTTCTGAGTCAGTATTGCTACGGAAGTAGATTGCCCAACCTTCCTTCTGAGGAGTGGCTGGTGAGTTTGAACCACCAGCCTTCTGGTTAGCAGTCAAGTGCCCTAGGCGCTATGCTACCAGAGTGATTAGTAATTTAAAATAAAAAATTATTGTGAAGATGTATGCAAATTTTCCATTAGTCCAAGAAGGAATGGATGTGGGAACTTCTGTAAAGAAGTAAAAACTGATCTGTGATATTTCTAGTGTATTTACTTTTGACTTAAGTGCAAGATACTAGTTCTAAAAAGGTTTCCACAGACTCACTGAGTTTCTTCTTATGCATGGGTCAAAAGGCTGGAAAAAAAAAAAAAAAACCCACAAAACAAACCTGTTCTACAGGCTTCTGTACACATAGAGGAAATATTAGACAAAGTACAAACCTTTTGAATATGTTTACTGACACTATGCTGAAGTTTTCATTTCAGCTAAGTTGTCTATCTTAAAGGACTCGGTTGAATCAATAACTAAGGACATTTCTCAAGGTTGGCAGAGAATGGATTAGAAACTTTTCTTAGCGTGGTGCATCTTTCTTTATGCAATGACTCTGTTGAGCAACTAACAATATATATATATACTTCCTTCCTCCCACAGAATTATTACATGCCCTCAATCCATGCCTTTAAAAAGATTTATAAAATTAGCATACGGTATCTATGTTAAGATTGCACAAATGAAAGCGTTATTGGAATGTGAATAGCTATTTTAAGATTGTCTTTCTCTTTTCTCTGCTTCATTGCCTTATATACACATATACATCTGGTCATAATGATCCTTCAACAGAACAACAGTATATGTGAGTGCAATAGGAACAAAATACCTGCTTTATTTAACTTAGAAATTCATATGAATCATTTTGTATCAAATGATAAAATTGTCTAATTTTTATTTTCATTACAGAACTTTAAAAAATCAGGTGTCACTTATTGGAGTTAACAGTAGCACTGAACTTTTAATTTAGATCTTTTTAATTAATAGTATCATTCATATTTTTATTTCCGTTACGAGGCAATGCTGTCAATTTATAATAATTTATAATAGCAAACATCACAGTGATAATTTTACATTTACTCACAATAGACAGAAACAGATAACTTTTGAATTGTCATGAAGTTGAAAGAGAAACATGAAAACAGGATACTGCTATTATTTTCTTTTTGGAAACTCTTTGTAAATAAAAACCCATGTCCAAAATAAGATATTCCATGGACACAGAATAGTTGGTAATGGCTCAAGTGCCTTGAGCAACAGAGAAGTATTGTTTTGTAGTTGTTTTTTAAAACCTCTCCTAGTAACAGCAATTCATCATGCACAAGGTATCAAGGTAATTACATGGTTTAAGCTGAGAATATAAGCAATAACTGTACATTTTCAACTAAAACTAAAGATTACCAAATCAATTCCATTTACATGAAGTGTTATAGAAAACCTAGTTGATACTCACCAAATGTTACAGAAACACCCAGGCTTGTCTAAGCGACAAAAAGCAGACACATGGTGAGGTGCTGAAGACAGCTCTCTTGGTTTCAAAGCACTTTAACCGAAGTAGCTTTTATATTCCATTTAATAGAGGTTGCCTCCTATTACCAAAGCATGGCAGAGACTTTGCACAATTCTGTCTTGACTTTCTGTGTCTCTCTCTGAAGAAACAGTTACCTCCGGAAAACTGTTAGCAGAAAACGATCACTTGAACACTCTCACAGAGCAGTTGTAAATTTCCACTCTCCCTGCTCGCTCTCCGATTCCAAGCCTTCCTTGTCTCTTAATCTGTCACAGGCAGTTCTGTTTCTGGTCAAACCAGCTTGCTTATGTGTTCTTCCTCTCCCTCTCTGACACACTCTTTTAGACACATACAACAGTCACCCAGTCAGCCCAATTCCCTCTTTTTCTTCCTCCTCCCAATTGTGCAATGTCAAAAGAATGTGTGCAAAGCAATTAAGCTGAGGCAAAATTAAATCTCGGGCCAAAAAAAAAAAAAAATCTAGAAATAAACAAAAAGTTTTTCTCATCACTCTTTTTTTCCCTTCGGTCCTATACTTGGTTCATGCCTGGGGTTTGTCAGCTGATTAAAAGGGCCTGACCATCTTGTTTAAAAATGTAAATAAAGGTTTCTAACAAAGGTGTGTTAATCATAACATTCATCTGCTAATATGTGAGCTCCTCAGGGAAGATGCAGTTCTCAATCATAATAAGAGCATGCTGCAAGTAAATACTCAAGTATTATGAATGTAATCTTCATATTTAAAAAGCAATCATGATTTTAAAATTAGAGTATTAATAATTTAATTTTGACAGTGCAATATCATAAGAACCTAATGTATGGTATAGGAGCTCTGGTAGCATAGTGCCTAAGGCACTTGACTGCTAACCAGAAGGCTGGCGGTTCAAACCCACCAGCCACTCCTCGGAAGGAAGATGGGGCAATCTACTTCTGTAGTGATACTGCCTCGGAAACCCAAGGAGGGGTTGCTATGAGTCGAGTCCGACTCCACAGCACATAACAACAACAACAACAACAACGTATGGTATATATTTTAAAACTAGAATCAACACTTGTTATAATATAATATAATATAATATAATATAATATATTATAATATAATATAATAGAAAATTATAAAGAATATATAAAAATATTGGCACCAAAAATACTAAAGTACCTCATCCCATTTATGGGCAAACTAAACATAATAATTTCATTTTGAACGCTCCCCCTGCCCCACCCAAACATTATTGGTCAGGGTGCATAATTTTTCTTCAAGGAGAATGAAAGAGGCTAAAGACTGTAAAAACATCATTTTTTCATTACTATACACATAAAACTATGGAGTAATAGATCTTAAAATTATGGATCTCTGCAAAGTGTGGGAATGAGAAATTAGGTGGAAAACTAAGTAAGATGGTTGCTGAGAGGCTTAGAAGGCATTTGCAGGATTCTCAGAATTAGGAGGCAATGTGGTGCACTGCCTAAGGCATTTGACTGCTATCCAGAAGGTTGGCGGTTCAAACTCACCAGTCACTCCACAGAAAGACCAGGCAATCTAGTTCCATAAAGATTATTGCCTCAGAAACACAATGGAGGTTGCTATGAGTTGGAATCAACTGAGTGGCAGTGGGTGTTCCTAGCCTATGAAGCTACGGTGGTACAGTGGTTAAAGCATTCAGCTGCTAACCAAAAGATCAGCAGTTCCAATCCACCAACCTACTCAGTAGTCTGCTTTTGTAAAGATTTACAGTCTTGGAAACCCTATAGGGCAGTTTGACTCTCTCCTAAAGGGTCGCTCTGAGTCAGAATCAACTCAATGGTAGTAAGTTTGGTTTTGGTTGGTACCTAGCCTAGAATACACATTGGCTCTATGAGAGTGCTAGTCAGAGGCGGCTATGGAGTTCTATTTCAGTTCCTCAACCCTGAAGACTTTTTCTCCATCTCCCACTATGTTTCCAGTCAAAATTCTTGTGCTGTTCTTCTGCTAATGGACCTTAATTACAAAGATGATGGACCAGTTGTTTTTGTTAGGTGCCATCAAGTCATCTCTGACTCACAGTGACCCTAAGTACAACAGAACAAAACACTGCCTGGTCCTGTGCCAGCCTCATGATCCTTGCTATACCTGAGCCCATCGTTGCAGCCACTGTGCTTATCCATCTCATTGAGGGCCTTCCTCTTTGTTGACCATTCACTTTACCAAGCATGATATCCTTCTCCAGAGAATGGTCTCTTCTGACAACACAACCAAAGTAGGTCAGACGAAGTCTGGCCATTCTTGCTTCCAAGAAGCACTCTGGCTGTACTTCTTCCAGGACAAATTTGTTAGTTCTTTTAACAGTCCGTGGTACTTTTAGTATTCTTTGCCAACACCATAACTCAAAAGCATCAACTCTTCTTCGGTCTTCCTTATTCACTGTCCAGCTCTCACATGCATATGAGGTGATTGAAAATACCATGGCTTGGGTTAGACACACCTTAGTCTTCAAGGAGACATCTTTGCTCTTCAACATTTGAGAGAGGTCTTTTGCTGCAGATTTACCCAATGCAATACGCCGTCTGATGTCTTGACTGCTGCTTCCATTGGTGTTGATTGTAGAACCAAGTAATATGAAGTCTTTGACAACTTCAATCTCTTCTCCATTTATCATGATGCTGCTTATTGGTCCAGCTGTGAGGATTTTTGTTTTCTTTATATTGAGGTATAACTCATACTACAGACTCTAGTCTTCAATCTTCATCAATAAGTGCTTCAAGTCATCTTCACTTTCAGCAAGCAGTTGTGTCATCTGCATATTACAGGTTGTTAATGAGTCTTCCGCCAATCCTGATGCTGTGTTCTTCTTCATATAGTCTAGCTTCTTGAATTATTAGCTCAACATACAGATTGAATAAGTATGGTGAAAGGATACAACCCTGATGCACTCCCTTCCTGATTTGAAACCATGCAGTATCCCCTTGTTGTGTTCAAACAACAGCCTCCTAGTCTATGTACAGGTTCCTCAAGAGCACAGGATTTTTGAATTCCCATTGTTCTCAATGTTATCCATAACTTGTTATGATCCACACAATCAAATGCTTTTGCATAGTCAATGAAACACAAGTAAACATTTTTCTGGTATTCTTCACTTTGAGCCAAGATCTATATGATATCAGTAATGATATCCCTCATTCCACATCCTCTTCTAAATCCAGCTTGCATTTCTGGAAGTACTCTGTCAATATACTGCTGCAACTGTTTTTTAATTATCTTCAGTAAGATTTTAGTTGTGTGTGATATTAATGATACTGTTCGATAATTTCCACATTCTGTGGGATCAGCTTTCTTTGGAATGGGTACAAATATGGATCTCTTCTAGTCAGTTGGCCAGGTAGCTGTCATCCAAATCTCTTGCAACAGTCATTAGACTCATTATCATTGGGTAACACATAAATTTCACTCTGTGTTGAAGTAAAACATCTATAAGAATAGAAACTTCATTAAAATAAAAAGTAAACATTTGTAAATAGCTATTTACAATCCTTAAGAAAAATAAGTTAAACAAATAAAAATTAGCCTTAAAATATACATTTCGTAATCTGCTTCATTTGCTATAGACCTTTAATATCTACAGTGCCCTGGTTAAGGCATTCAGCTGCTAGCCAAAAGACTGGCACCAGCCGCTCCACAGAAGACAGATGTGGCAATCTGTTTCCATAAAAGTTTACAGCCTTGGAAACCCTATGGGTCGCTATGAGTCAGAATTAAATCAATGGCAGAGGGTTTGGTTTTTGGTTTTTATAGGATGATTTGGGTTATTTCTTTACAGCAAGAGAAATAGGTATTGAAGAAGGGAAAATACTAGTCTTCAGGTTATCCCTTCAATTATTAGTTTTTTTAAAATTCAGAGTTTTGACATTTCACCTAAAAAGTACACAAATGGTCAATAAGCACATGAAATATGCTCAATATCATTACCCATTGCTGATGAGTCGATTCCGACTCAGTCACCCGGTAGGACAGAGTAGAACTGCCTCATAAGGTTTCCAAAGCTGTAAATCTTTATGGAAGCAAACTGTCACATCCTTCTCCTGTAGAGAAGGTGGTTGGTTGTAGAGAACCTGGTTGGTTCAAACTATGGTTCTTTTTGTTACCTGCTGATTGCTTTAACCACTGCACCACCAGGGTTCCTTTTCAATGTCATTAGGGAAATGCAAATCAAGACCACAATGAGATACATACCACCCCCACTAGGATGGCTTTTATCATAAAAATGAAAAATAAGTGTTGGGGAGAATGTGGAGAAAGTAGGCCCCTCACTCGTTGGTGGGACTATAAAATGGTACGGTTGCTGTGGAAAATAGTGTGGCAGTTATTCAAAAAGTTAAACATAGAATTACCACACGCTTAATGTTGTTGTTGTTGTTGTTGTTATGTGCCGTCGAGTCGGCCCTGACTCATGGCGACCCCTCCTTGGGTTTCCGAGGCAGTATCACTACAGAAGTAGGGTTGCCCAACCTTCCTTCCGAGGAGTGGCTGGTGGGTTTGAACTGCCAGCCTTCCGGTTAGCAGTCAAGTGCTTTAGCCACTATGCTACCAGAGCTCCACGCTTAACATTAAACACTTATATTAGGAAGAAACCCCCCATCCTGCCCCCAAAAATCCACTGCCATCAAGTTGATTCTGACTCACAGTGACAACACAGAACAGAGTAGAACTGCCTCATTTGGTTTCCAAAGCTGTAAATCTTTATGGAAGCAGACTGTCAGTCTCATCTCTCTCCTATGCAGTGGCTGGTGGGTTCAAACCCACCAGAGCTCCTTATATTAGGAAGAAAGATAGGTCTTAAGACAACAACTTCAGTTTCCACCTATAGAAACTAAAAAAGGAAGAGTAAATTAAACCCCCAAAAAAGCAGAAAAGAAACAAGAAAATTAAGGGAAGAAAATCAATGAAATTTGAAACAGAAAAATTCAAAGAAACAAAAAGTTGATTCCTTGAAAAAAAATCAATAAAATTGATAGACCTCTAGCAAGACTGACAAAGGAAAAAAGAAAGACATAAATTACCAATATCATAAATGAAACATTAAACCATAAGAGAGCTATGAGAAAATACAGGTGTATATTTAATCTCTGGATAGAAAAGATAGAGTTAGTTTTTAAAAACCACACCCAATTAAGAATAATGCACTGAATTTTGGTAATGCCTTTTCCTTTAAACTGGTTTCAAGAAACCAGGACAATTGTCTTATAGGATCTTTTGAGAATGTCTTTGTGGTACAATCTAACGTGTTCCTTTACCCTCTATATTTCCTATAAACAGGAAGTTAGATCTAAAGGCATGAAAAATAAGGTTAAACATTTTTGGCAAGCGAATTTCAGAAGTGATGCTGTGTAGTTCAATATACATTACACATCAGGAGGCAGAATGCCTCATTCTACTATTAACGATCAAGTTTGATGACTGAGGCAGGGATATGATAGCACATTTCTGAATTGAAATGACTTGTTTTGCTTTTTGATTAGCTAGTAAGGTAATACTTCCTCAACATGCAAATATGAAGTTTTCTATCATCCTTTTCTCTAAGGATTTTAGTATCCATTGACGATTCTTGTCTAAACCAGTAATCTCTTCAGGGGTTGCAAAGTGGTGATTTACTAACGCCATTCTTCTTTCTGCATGCATTTACAGGCATTCTTTTGCAGAGAAGAGCTTCTGCTCACCTATAATTCTTATTGAAAAGGTATGATAAAGGTTTGATTCTTTCCCTTGAATTACCAATTCTGAGAGTAAAAAGCTGGTAAAAGTCACTCCCAGTGGCAACAAATAAGGAATTTGTTCCCACTCTGGGGAACATGGGAAGGTAAGTCTTTCTCTTTTTTGAATATTATTATAAGCTCATAAATTTTTATATAGTCACTGTATTTCAATCAATTACACACATTATTCTTTTTGATGTTGTCCTAGCCTGGATTCCTCAAAAAGCAGGGTCTTCTTTAATAAGAAATCCAATCACAAGGAGGAATAGTGAGGGACAAGAGGAGTAAGGCAAAGGAGGAGGCGGAGCCAACATGGCAACATTGCCAGCATGGCAACGCAGCTGGTCACCTGCTCAAGCTGCTGCACTGAACTTCCTAGAAGTCATATAACCTGTATCTCATATCATCCTCAGGGGCACGGAGAGAAAAGGGAGAGGAAGAATTTATCCACTAGCTCCCAACCCCCTACTGCTCATAGGCTCACCCAACAGGGCATGAACTCCCACACTCTGGGGTTTTAATGCCTCTGTACTTCCAGGTTGCACATGAGTGGGTCTGGTCACTGAATGGATCCCATGGCAGTGACTACAGAGAAGCCCTGGGGCAGGAGGCAAGGAGCACACAGAACAGGCAAAATGTGAGGCTTTGCCAGGTTATGCCTGCATGAGAGCCTGCAGAGAGCTGAAAAGAGACAAGTGAGTCCAGCAGATCTTCAATGCACTTAAGAGGTCTAAAGCAGATTCTTGATTTTGACCAGCAGGAGCCCTTCAAGATGGCTCCTGTGTCCTTTTGATAAAATCTCATTAATCTTTGAACTTTCCTTGCTTTCTGGTTCAATAAAATATCCCTGGCTCCCTTTACATTTCCCGTGTCCCAAATCTGGAATGATGAAGCCCTGGTTCTTTTTAATAGAGAATAGCACTTAGGAAAAATGTGGGTGCCAGCTCACTGCTACTGGGATGTTACTGCTTCCAGATGTTTCAGTGGACAAAGTTAGGAAATTGATTGTTTAATAATCATTAATTTGTATCAATATTTTCAGTTGCAACCTATCATTATAGGGTTTTTATTTTATTTCTTTGATTTTACATGTATATTACACTAATAATTCTGGGTCTACTAACATATTAATATAATGATGGATTTGTTTTATCTTTGGAAATACCTAATATAGATCCAGAATAATACCAAATTACTAACAATAAAATTATTGAATGAAGTGTAAAGAATTCTCTTTGCAGTTAACTTTAATTTAACTTCTAATATATTGGTAAGCATGTATGACTATATAGGTTAGCAAGTCCTAGTGTCAAAATAAGGTCCCTGGGTGGCACAAACAGTTTGCTCCGAACCACTAACCCAAACTGTGGTGGTTTACAACCATCCAATGGCACCACAAAAGATAGGCCTGGCGATCTGCTCCCCTGAAGATTATACCCAAGAAAACCTCATGGAGTAGTTCTATATAATTTGTGAGGTCCTCATGAGCTGGGATCAACTCAACAGCAACAGGTAACGTCAAAATGGTGAATTATTTTATGTTACAAAAACAAAATTTTATTTCATTGTTAATTCACAATTAAGAGAAATTTCAGAGAATGAGACTTTAACTTTTTTATTATTAAATGGACAGTTTAACAACCTATAAATTTGTTTTTATTTAAATACAATAAGTCCTCAGGTTACTAACATCTGACTTATGAACATTGCTAACCCATTGCCATCAAGTCAATTCTGACTCATAGTGACCCTATAGGATAGTGTAAAACTGCCCCATAGGGTTTCCAAGGTTGTAAACTTTTATGGAAGCACACTGCCTCATCTTTCTCCCATGGAATGGCTGGTGGGCTCAAACCTCTGGCCTTCTGGTTAGCAGCCAAATGTGTTAACCACTGTACCACCAGAGCTCCTTCTCTTTCACTAAAGTAATGCTAAATAAAAACTGTGTGCACCTGTTTCAACTTACCTACAAATTCAGCTTAAAGACACAGTTAGGAATGGATGTCTTTCATAACCTGTATACTACCTGTACATAAAAGCTGTAAGAAAAAGTGTATTAACTAACAGGGGTGGAATGTGATGAAAAACATGGGAAATTTTTCACTTGAGATTAGTAAATAAGCACAAGTATGCCCATGCTTTCTTTGCTTACTGGGTAATCTGACGCTATTAACTAAAACTCTTTGGATTGCAAATGACAGAACTCAGTGCCAATAATTTTAGCAAATAGGGATTTATGGATCATGTAACAGAAAAGGAAAGGACTAGAGCAATGGTTCTCAGGGGAGCTACCCTTCCCTGAGGGGACATTTGGCAATGTTTAGAGACTTTTTGGTTGTCACAGTATGGGGTCAGCTACTGGCATCTAGTGGCTGAAGGCCAAGGATGCTGTTAAACATCTTATAATCACAGGATATCCCCACAACAAAGAATAATGTAACCCAAAACAACAGTGGCAAGGCCAAGAAATCCTGCACAGACTAAAGCCAACCGTGACCTAAGCTGAAACAATGTCATTGAAGATGTTTCTCTCTCTCTCTCTCTTTTTTTTTTTCACATTGCTTTCTTCTGCGCTGTCTTCAGGCCCAGTTGGGCTCTTTCCACATGTGACAAAGATGCCCTCTGACAGATTACATGGCCTTGGTCCTCATAACTGCAAAAGGAGAGAAGCCCCTGGGCTTCTCAGTAGTCATAATGACCCCTGAAAAATTACTCTAGTCCTGACAGGCTCAAGTACTCATATCTAGACTAATAACCACGTCCACAAGAATGGCGTGCTCTTATTGACCAGTTTGGCTGCTATGCGTGTATCAGTGCTGAGTGAGTGGCAGTCCTATAAGGTAGGAGAAAGGCACAGTGAGAGGCTCACATTTTGTGGTCCTAGTTATTGACTATGGAAAGGACAATTTCAAGTCTTCCATCAAGCTTTACAGCATTAAGCAGGTGAGATTATCTGTGCTATTTTTTGTTTGTTAGAGTGTGTATAGCTGGATTCATTCAGTTACATTTGGAATGGATTTTAAAATGTATTTTAATTCCACCATCCAACTTGGTTGCTCAACATCCTCACATACCCTTTTCCCATGTTTATACTTTCAAGAACAGTCCTACTGGCAATGCACCAAATGTGAGTGATCAACATGGGGGCACTGAGGAAGAGGAAGACCTAGAAAGGTGTATGGGAGGTACAGACAACAAAGATGAACCCTTTTTCACATACAGTATTGAGTTGTCAATGAAGGCACACGTTGATATATGGGCGGACAGGTTGAACTATTAGATACGTCTATCCAGCCACTCCTCGGAAGGAAGGTTGGGCAATCCTACTTCCATAGTGACACTGCCTCGGAAACCCAAGGAGGGGTCGCTATGAGTCGGGGCCGACTCGATGGCATATAACAACAACAACAACAACATGTGGGGGTGGGGGGAGCTCTCGTGGCGCAGTGCCTAAGGCATTTGACTGCTGACCAGAAGGCTGTTAGTTCAAACTCACCAGCCACTCCTCAGAAGGAAGACAAGGCAATCTACTTCCATAATGATATAGCCTTGGAAACCCAAGGAGGGGTCGCTATGAGTCAGATCTGACTCCACAGCAGTGAATTTAGTTGATGCAGGGGGGAGTGTGCATAGGGTTGCAGACAATGTTTCTACAAGATTATTTGTATGTTCTGTAAGAATTCCCAGGTATATAGTAGAACTGAGAGGACAAGGTTGTAGTCATTCCTTTGCCACAGCCAGCTACCCAGAGGGAGTAAGTAGTTGGACCTGTGGGCTCGGGACCATAGTCGCAAAGGACATCAAGCTCAATTGGCACAACATACCACACAAAAACATTGTTCCACTACTTTGGCGAGTAGTGACTAGGATCTTAAAAACCTGTAAGTTGCCACCTAGATGCAATGATGGGTCTCTCCTCATTCAGAGCAAAGAAGAATGAAGAAAACCAAAGATTCATGGAAACAATTAGTTCAAGCAACTGGTTGTTGTTGTTGTTATGTGCCATCGAGTCGGCCCCGACTCATAGCGACTCCTCCTTGGGTTTCCGAGGCAGTATCACTATGGAAGTAGGATTGCCCAACCTTCCTTCCGAGGAGTGGCTGGTGGGTTTGAACTGCCAGCCGTCTGGTTAGCAGGCAAGTGTCTTAGCCACTATGCTACCAGAGCTCCCAAGCAACTGGTACACCATGCTATATCCTCAGCCTATATGACTATGAGACCAGAAGAACTAGATGGTGCCTGACTACCACTATCAACCACTCAGAGGGGGATCTATGTAGGAGATCCTGGATAGAGTGCAAAAACAAGGTGGAACAAAACTCAAAATCATTAAAAGAATAGTCCTACCTAACATTAGGAAAGTTTTCTAAATATGACTAACAGTGCACTCATCCTTGTTTAAATTTGTTTATTCTTTCAGCTCCAAGATCCCAGCTGGTTCCTGTAGAGTCAATTCTGACTCATGGTAACTCATGTGTGTCAAAGTAAACTGTGCTACATAAGATTTTCAATGGCTGATTTTTCAGAAGTGATTGCCAGGGTTTTCTTCATATGGATAAACTCAAACCTCCCACTTTTCAGTTCGTAGCCAAGTGTGCTAATGGTTTACACCACCCAGGATAAGAGACTACTAAGGTTGCTTACATAGAACCAAATACTTCATGGGATTTGGTTCTTTGGTTTGGAAGTTTAGGGTCATGGTTTCACAGGACATCCCACTTAATTGGCCTAATAATATGTTTAGTTTAGTGCTTCTGTTCTACTGGTGGCACAGTGGTTAAAGCAGTGGGCTGCTAACCATAAGGTCGGTGGTTCAAACCCACCAGCTGCTCCATGGGAGGAAGATGAGACAATGTGCTTCTGTAAAGATTTACAGCCTTAGAAACTCTATGAGACAGTTCTACTCTGTCCTATAGGTCACTACGAGACAGAACAGACTCCAAGGAAGTAGGTTTAATTGTTTTGTGGTTGAGTTCTACATCCTAGTTTATTGCATAGTGCCTGGGATCTTAAAAGCTTGCAAGTGGCCATTCAAGGCACAACTGGTCTCTATTCACATGGAGCAAGGGTGGAAAAAGTTAAGTCAAGAATAGGAGGAGGATATGAAATGTGTGGGAGCTCTGGTGGTGCAGTGCCTAAGGCATCTGATTGCTAATCAGAAGTCTGGCGATTCAAACCCACCAGCAACTCCTCAGAAGGAAGATGGGGCAATCTATTTCTGTAGTGATACCACCTCAGAAACCCAAAGAGGGGTCGTTATGAGTCAGAGTTGACTCCATGGCAATGAGTATGGAATGTGTACCTCTTTTGTCATGAGACCAGAAGAACTAGATGGATCCAGCTATCCTGACTGAACATTTTGATCAAAGATTCCATAGAAGAATCCTGATCAGAAGTGAGGAAACAGGGAAAAGAATTTAAAATTCTTACGGACTCTAGAATTTCTGGAACTATGGAAGGTGAATAAATACCTGAAACTATTGTCCTGAAATAATCTTTAAACCTTAAGCCCAAAATATTCCCTGATGCCATCTTAAAACAGAATAATAGTTTAGCCTTACTAGTAAAACTGGTCTGCTCTGAGCATTATGGTCTTTTAAGAACTAATTATACGAGATCAAATTGACAACAGCAACTCAAAACATTCCATAGGAACCTTAGGAGGGTGGTGAGTTTATGTTAATGATGGAGGAATAACTCAAAAGGCGGATGAGAATAGTTACACAATGTCTCTAAATTGTACATGTAGAAACTGTTAAATTAGTATATGGTGTGCTGTCTATTCTCAACAAAAATAATAATATAAATAAAATTTAGGGGAAAAAAGCAAGCAAAAAAGAACATCTCCAGGCAAGTGCATTCATTTGTTTATTACTTAAAGTAATAAATTCCTGTTTATCACTTCTACACATCACTTCACTTCCTGTTGTACATTTTCTTCTGTATTTAACTCTCTATTGAGAGGAGGTAGCCTCCTTATTTTTTCCACATTATTCTCTCCTGATCCATAACTCTATAGCTGTTGAAGCAAATAGCAAAGTTTGTTTTTGTATTTGTTTTAATGGTATCTCTAGGATGGGTAAGGAGTCACTGGGTCAATGTTCAACCATTTCAGGACATAGCATATGATCAAGAATGGACAGTATTAAAGGCAGAAGTCTAAGTTGCACTGAAGGCATTGGTGAAAAACAAGGCTCCATGAATTGACAAAATACCAATTGAGATGTTTCAATGAACAGATGCAACATTGGAAACACTCTCTCATCTACACCAAGAAATTTGGAAGAGAGCTATCTGGTCAACCAACTGGAAGAGATCAACATTTGTGCCCATTCCAAAGAAAGGTGATCCAACAGGATGTGGAAATTATCAAACAATATTATTAATATCACATGCAAGTAAAATTTTGCTGGAGAATTCAAAAACAGTTGCAGCAGTATATTGACAGGGAAATACCAGAAATTCAAGGTGGATTCAGAAGAGGATGTTGTTGTTGTTGTTGTTGTTGTTGAGTGCCATCGAGTCGTTTCCGACTCACAGCGACCCCATGCACAGCAGAACGAAACACTGCCCAATCCCGCACCAGCCCCACAATCCCTGCTATACTTGAGCCCATCATCGCAGCCACCATGTCAATCCATCTCGTTGAAGGCCTCCCCCTCTTTCGTCGACCCTCCACCCTACCAAGCATGACATCCTTCTCCAGGGAATGGTCCCTTCTTACAACATGACCAAAATAGGTGAGATGAAGTCTGGCCATTCTTGCTTCCAAGGAGCATTCTGGCTGCACTTCCTTCAGGACAGATCTGTTAGTTCATTTAGCAGTCCATGGTACTTTCAGTATTCTTCGCCAGCACCACAACTCAAAAGCATTAACTCTTCTTCGGTCTTCTTTATTCATTGTCCAGCTCTCACATGCATACGAGGTGATTGGAAATACCATGGCTTGTGTCAGGCGCACCTTAGTCCTCAAGGAGATATCCTTGCTCCTTAGCACTTGATACAGTTCCTTTGCAGTTGACTTTCCCAATGCTACACGTCATCTAATGTCCTGACTGCTGCTTCCGTTGTCATCGATTGTAGAACCAAGCAACGTGAATTCTTTGACAACCTCAAGCTTCTCTCCATTTATTGTGATGGTGCTCATTGGTCCAGTTGTGAGGATTTTTGTTTTCTGTATAGAAAGAAGGATCTCATTATTGACATCAGATGGATCTTTGCAGAAAGCAGAGAATATCAGAAAGATGTTTACCTGAGCTTCATTGACTATGCACAGGCATTCTACTGCATGGATCATAAAATTTATGAATAACATGGTGAAGAAGGGGAATTCCAGAACACTTACTTGTGTTCATGAAGCACCTGTTCATAGGATAAAAGGCAGTCATTTGAACAGAACATGAGGATACTAAGTGGCTTAAAATCAGGAAAGGTGTGTGTCAAGGTTGTATTCTTTCATCATACTTATTCAATCTGTATGCTGCACAAATAATCCAAGAAGCTGAACTATATATGAACAAGAATGAAACATCAGGATTGGAAGAAGACTCATTAACAACCTGCTATATGCAGATGGGGAGCTCTGGTGGTGTAGTGCCCAAGGCATTTGACTGCTAACTAGAAGGCTGGCTGTTCAAAGTCACCAGCCACTCTTTGGAAGGAAGGTTGGGCCATCTACTTCTGTAGTGATACCTTCTCGGAAACTCAAGAAGGGGTTGCTTTGAGTAGGGTCTGACTCGATGGCAGTGTGTTATTCTTTTGTTATACACAGATGACACAACCCTGCTTGCTGAATGTGAAGACATGAAACACTTACTGATGAAGATCTAAGACTATAGTCTTCAGTATGGATTACACAACATAAAGAAACAAATAATCCTCACAATTGGGCCAATAAACATCATGATAAACAGAGAAAAGACTGAAATTATCAAAGATTTCATTTTATTTGGAACTACAGTCAACGCCCATGGAAGCAAGAGTCAAGAAATTAAGTGACATATTGATTGGGCAAACCTGTTGCAAAAGACCTCTTTAAAGTGTTCAAAAAGCAAAGATGTCACTTTGAGGATTAAGGTACGCCTAACCCAAGTCATGATTTCTTTTCAATAGCCTCATATGCATGCAAAAGCTGGACAATGAATAAGGAACACTGAAAAAAAAAAAATCTGATAGCTTTGAAATATGGTGTTGGCAAAGAATATTGAATATACTAGGGACAACTAATCTGACTTGGAAAAAGTACAGCCAGAATGTTCCTTAGCAGTGAACATGATGAGACTTCATTTCACGTATTTTGGACACATTATTAGGAGGGACCAGTCCCTGGAGAAGGACATCATGCTTGGTAAAGTAGAGGGTCAGCAAAAAAGAGGAAGATCCTGAACCAGGTGGATTGGACAGTGGCTGCAACTGTGGGCTCAAACATAGCAATGATTGTGAGGATGGTGGGTCAGGCAGTGTTTTGTTCTGTTGTACACAGGGTCTCTATTAGTCAGAATCAACTCGACAGCACTTAACAACAAAAACTGGGATGGAGTCCTTGGTGTTAGAAAAGGCTAAGCACTTGACTACTAGTCCAAAGGTTGGAGGTTGAAGCACAATCAGAGGCTCATAGGAAGAAAGGCCTGATGATGTGCTTTCTTGAAAACTCTACGGAGCAGTTATACTCTGTACACACAGGGTCACCATGAGTCAGAATTGACCTGATGGCACCCAACAACAAGGCTGGCAAGGGTGCAATGAAACAAGAGCCCTAGTGTTTGGTTAGAGCGTAAATCAGTATGTTTCTGCAGGGACATTGGGATATTAAAAAACTTTGTCAGTGACACATTACAAAAAGATAGGAACCTAATTAAAATAGTCATATAATTCTGTAGTAACGGTTTTATACATGCTAAATGGTTAAGACGTACATATATACTACAATAAGTATAGCACTTAAAAGGCCTAAAATTTGTTTGTGGAAATGGATGTTGGAAGAGTTGCAGCTTGGGAGCTATTGTGAAGTGACAGAAGGAGGGTTTTCTGACAACAGCTGGAAAGCTATAACACCAAATGTGATAGATGTGGCTCATTGCACACATGGTATATTGAGGTGGCTGGCAGATGTTTGGGGTATGTGTGCAACTGTTTGTGCATCCCTTTGTTGTTCAGTATAGCTAAGTGGTTTTCTGCATTCATGCATTTCTTGTGAATGAAACTGTGTATCTGTGTACAAATAAATGGAAAATGTGTATTATGCTCAAATTGTTTCATAATCTATTACTCACATTGGGACAAATTCCTGTTCTCAAAACAAGTGTTATGTCACAGAACTGACCTTGTTACTTTTATCACCATAAAATGTATCCATCTATGTATATGTCAAATATGCTAAAATGTATTGTAGACCTAAACCAAAACCACACCTACTGCCATTGAGTTGATTCCGACTTCTAGCAATCTCCATTGGGCTTCCAAGGTGGTAAATCTTTACAGAAGTAGATTGCCCCATCCTTCTTCCATGGAGCAGCTGGTGGGTTTGAACCACCAATCTTCTGGTTAGCAGTCAAGTGGCTTAGGCACTTGCCATCAGAGCTCCATATTATGGACCTAGCTATAATTTTGCTAATTCGGCTAACTACAGGCTGGTTAGTTAGATTATTTTTTTATTTATTAAGTGGCATTTACCTCTTTCTTATTCCTACTGTCTTTTTTCTTCATTTCTCATTCATGCTTTTGTTTCTCTATTTTGCTCTATTCCTAAAGACTGCAGAGTTAAGTATATCACTGCTACACCTTCAGGTAGCCCAGGAATAGTACCTGATTTACTCTTCTAGCTTTATGTCAAAAAAGGGAACCTCAAAGCAAAAACAAACCTGTTTTCCGTCTTTTCTCCTAGGAGCTTGTTGCAGTGCCCACGTGCCACAGACATCTCTAGCTCCTCCTTCGCATCATTCCTATTTCAAATATAATTAACCCTGTGGCCTTCGAAATTGCTTTAAGATATTCCAATTGCTTTCACTCCTTATTTCACTCTGTATCACCAGATAAAAGCAGATGATAGAGAAAATGCTTTAGAAGTGTCCAAGTTGCAGGGAGATGAAGGTTAATTGACAGAATGATAGCCATATTTCCAGCTGCCCATTAGTTACTAATCCTTTGCCAAATCTGCAAATCTTTAGGAGGACTTCTAATTAACCTCAACAAGATAACAAAGCTTAATTAAGCTTCTTTCTCTCTGAAGCCACTCTGCTCCTTACCTCCTCCTGCTTTTTTTTCAGGAAGGAAGAAGTTGAATAACACAAAATAGGCCACACTCCTATTCCCTACCACAAAAGGCTAGTAGGTTACAGTTCTGGCATTACGGGTATTTTCAGAAACTCCATATTCACTGCCTTGGAGTAGGACCCAACTCATGGCAACCCCTCCTGGGGTTTCCAAGGCAGTATCACTGCAGAAGTAGATTGCCCAATCTTCTTTCCAAGGAGTGGCTGGTGGATTTGAACCGCCAGACTTCTGGTTAGCAGTCACATGCCTTAGGCAAATACGCCACCAGAGCCTAGAACAGCATTCTTTTTCTCACATTCCAACTCTAGTTTGGCCCCCTGCTGGCACTTGGCGGCAGTGTTGTTGTTGTTGTTGTTGTTATGTGCCGTCCAGTCGGCCCCGACTCATAGCGACCCCTCCTTGGGTTTCCGAGGCAGTATCACTACGGAAGTAGGATTGCCCAACCTTCCTTCTGAGGAGTGGCTGGTGGGTTTGAACCGCCAGCCTTCTGGTTAGCAGCCAAATGCTTTAGCCACTATGCTACCAGAGCTCCTATATGCATATATAGACACACATATTTATACATATGAAAAATTAGTAAACTTGAAAATTAATAAAATGGAGTGGGTTTAAAAAAATAAATATACTCTATTTTCTTTCTTTACCTTAGAATCAAACTGGGAAAACTTCCAGAAGCCATTATTATTGAATCCACTGTAACACAGCTGAAGGAACAAGGTAAGCATACTTTTACCTCATATCAGATCACTCTAACCAAAAGGTAGGAGTGAAGCGTGGGGCAAGAAAAATGGAACGATTAACCTTTTGATCTAAGTCAAAAATTATAAGCAATCTCAAAGGTTCTGGCACACTGCTTACCAAGCTATGCATCTGCAAGACTGCACTTGACCCTTTTTCTGACTCTTACCAAAGCATCATAAAATCTTGCAGCATCTTTAAAAATGTTGGTATTGTTAAATGAAGTTCATTATGAAAACTGTTTTGCATCTCAACGGTTGCACCATATTTGTGAATTTGAAATTATTTGATAGCAAATTATCAAGGAAATGCTCTATAATAATGCTTTATTTTATACTAGATCAGTCATACTTTTCACTTCAAAAAACAATTATCAGATACTTTCTATGTGACACAAAACAATTTTCATAATGAACTTCAATTGTAGTTGTTATTATGGGCCATCAAGTCAGACCTGACTCATACCAACCCTTCCTTGGGTTTCCAAGGCAGTATCACTATGGAAGTAGATTGCCCAACCTTTCCTCCGAAGAGTGGCTGGTGGGTTTGAACCACCAGCCTCTGGTTAGCAGTCAAATGCCTTAGGCACCATGCTACCAGAGCTCCTGAACTTCAATTAATAATATCAATATTTTCAAGGCTTCTGCAGGAGTATAGAGTGCCTTAGTATGAGTTAGAAAAAGGTCTGGCACAGTTCTGCAGATGCAAAGTTTAATAAGCAATTGTACCTTGGGGCAAAGAACAAATACCCTTCCTCCAGTTAGAGGAAGCCATTAGCCAAATACCCCTTCTCAGCCTGGCATATGGTTTGGTGAGTGCAGGTGACCTGGATTTCTGACCCCACTCCCTCCCTTGGCTGGGAGCCTTTGGTCAGTACATAAGCCATACAATTAAATGTAATAGCCCTAACCATTTTACAATGGCAAGGCCCTGTGACAACTTTCTTATCACTTCATTGTATACAACTCATTCCTTCAACTATCTAAGGAATCTGACAGGAATTAATAGTCTAATAAAGAATTTGTAGTCTAACCCAGGATATAAGGCTTGCACACATGTGTTCACTATGAGTCAGAATTGACTCTACAGCAACTAATAGCAACAACAACCAAAACAGTACAGTGCAAGGCAAAAAAGTTATGTGTCACAAGGGAAGGACCAATAAAGTACTAAAAACTTCAGAAGTGCCAGAAAATACTTCTGTCTTGAGGAATTAGAGAATGTTTTAATAGAATGTAGTATGGTAGCGTACTACCTAAGACACCTGACTGATAATCAGAAGGCTGGAGGTTCAAACCCACCAGCCACTCCTCGGAAGGAAGATGGGGCAATCTACTTCTGTAGTGATACTGCCTCAGAAACCCCAGGAGGGGTCACTATGAGTCGGGTCCGACTCGACAGCACATAACAATATCTGAACCCAGTCTAAAATGATCGTTATGATTTGGTCACATGGAGATGGAACAAAGAAATTTCGGAAATGTAATATGTGAAAACAATAAGTTAGTTGGTCAGATGATGGAGAGGATGATGCTATGTGAATGACAGTAGTTACTGTTGTTGTTATGTGCCGTTGAGTCAGACCCGACTCATAGCGACCCCTCCTTGGGTTTCCGAGGCAGTATCACTACGGAAGTAGATTGCCTCATCTTCCTTCCGAGGAGTGGCTGGTGGGTTTGAACCGCCAGCCTTCTGGTTAGCAATCAAGTGCCTTACGCACTATGCTACCAGAGCTCCCATGACAACAGTAGGGAGGGGGAAAAAAAAAAGAGAGAAGCAAGTGGGGTCAGATTATGGGACCTTGTATACCAGGCTAATAATGAGTTCATCTGTGGGCAAAGGGAGCCAGAACATGATCAGAACTTTCATTCATGAATGTGAATTTGACAGTGTGCCTCCTCCTCTTATCGAATGTCTCGTTATTATCCAACATTTTGCATTTACAATAGTAAAAAATAGTAAATAGTGAAAAATCTGCTATCCATCTATTTTGCACATTGTTGTTGTTATTGTTATTTGCCGCCGAGATTTTGCACATTAACAACATATATCTGTCAGTATTGAATGCCAAGGTACAAAGTGAGAGTAACACTGGCTGTAATGGTTAAGGTTATATGTCAACTGGCTGGGCCATGAGTCTCAGTGGTTTGGCAATTATGTAATGATGCAAATTAGCGGTTGGTTATGTAATGATCTTCTATTTTGTGATCTGATATGGTCATCCTCCATTTTTGTATAACACCGATTTTATATAACCACCTGGTCTTTGGAACCTAACCATGTTGATAAGTAAGGAGAGGGTGTATAAAAAGAATCAAAAGGGTAGAGAAAGAATCACTTTCTCAGAGATTAATTAAAGGCAATTGGAGAGGATGACAGCAAAGGTAACTAGGCACTGGGAATGGGAAAGAGAAAATAGGTTTGGCAACTGAATAAACGTGGATGGAAATTGAGAGATCAAGATTACAATGAGTTGTTACGCCTGTGTGAGAGTGGATATGTAATACCTTCAATGTAAAAAGGACCACAAGAGGAAAAATAAATTTTGCAAGATAACAAGTTACTTGATAGGCAACAACTTTGAGGTGCCAGGAGACTTCTGAGTATAGACCTCCACACTAGGTAGAATTTACAGAACTAGAACTTGGAGAGAGAACAAAGCTGAAGTCATACATCTGGGGGTCACTCATAGAGAGGAACTGCATTCGGCCAATGTAGTATGAGAGAAAGCAAATAAAAGCCAAGAACAAAACTCTAAGGAACACCAACAAATAGCGGTAGGAAAAAGGTGACCAAAAAACAAAGAGAGTGGTTAAAAAGGGAGAGGATAACCAGAAAAATATATTATCACCAAGGCCAAAAAGAGACCTTTAGGAATGAGAAGTGTTCAATAATACCAAAGGCCGTAGAGCACTGCTAAGTACTGCCCAAGCAATCTGATCCTTAAGGACCGCTGGCAGTTTTTATAAAGCAAAGGTACCACAGAGGAATGGGCCTTCAGACAACTACTTAGCACAAAGAAAGTGACCTTTGTTTAGAATTCATAATCCCTTAACGTCCTAAAGTAATAGGCTGATAATCATAGAAACTAAAGCCAGCCGGTGACACCAGAGAATACTGTAAGGCATGAAGCAGGCAGAGGACTCCAACTCAAGCCAGTACCTCTGGAAAACTATATTGGCTCAAGCTGGGCAGCCTGGCTTAACTGTCCTGCCTTGAACACTGGAACAGAGGTTGGAGTCTTAGTGGTGCCTGACAACAAATAGATAAGGGCAAAACTAAGATTTAAAAAGGTTAAGGATGATGTAATGGAGGCATGAGCATATGCTAGTTTCCAAGTGTTTGATAAGGAATGTAAGGACACTTTGAAAGGGTAATAAAAGGGGTTTTTGTTTGCTTTTTTGTTTTTCTAATTTCAACTTCTGATAGATTGAGTGGGATAGATATGAGGAAGATGGAAGATGAGGAGATAATGATTAAGGGCAAGATTCTTGAGCCCACAATGGGAGACGGGATCAAAAACACAAGTGGAAAGGTTAACCTCCAAGAAGAATATTTATTTTTGTAAAATGAGAAGTAAAGAGAAAGGATGAGTAAAGAGAAAATTCAGGTGAAGAGGAATGAAGTTAGGAAGCACATGTTGCTTCAATTTTCTTAGAAAAGCATGATGCAAGGTTATCGGAAAAGAATGAGGGTGGAGTAGGAGGGTGTCCCTTTGCACATCAGTCTTATCAGAAAAAGCCATACAAACCAATAAGAAGAAAAGCTAAAGGCTCTAACTCAGGTATACCAAGTCCTAAATTTCACAGTTACTATTCCACTGACACCCAATCAATTTTTCAACACTAAGTGCCCTCAAGTCATTTCCAACTCATAGCGACCCCTCCTTAGATGACCCCTCCTTGAGTTTCCGAGGCAGTATCACCAGGGAAGTAGATCGCCCAACCTTCCTTGGGAGGAGTGGCTGGTGGGTTTGAACTGCCAGTCTTCTGGTTAGTAGTCAAATGCCTTAGGCACTATGCTACCAGCTCGCAGAAGTGAAATACATACTATGGTTTTCCCTCACCTTCCCAATTTAAAGAATGACAAAGCAATGAGGGAACAAAGAGGTCCTGGAATCCTGAAATACAATATATGATTAGCACCATAACCACCAAAAGGGCTAAATACTGTAACCACTGCCACATGATAATAATCCCCCTATTTCCCTGTCATTCTTTGCTGGATTTATTTTCTGTGTTTTCCACAGTTAGTACCTTTATGAAAAGTTCTTACTTGAATCAGTTAAGAACACAACATACCTTTTATTAATAGAAGAACAACTTACCCAACTCAGACCTGGCACACATTCTCTTTTTAAAACCCATGTCACACTCAAATTTTCCTAGTTTCTACAAAATTTCCCTTTTCCACAAACTAGTGAAATCAGAACGACACAAAAATTTTATATTGGAAAATTACATTATTATTATTATTATAAATCTTTAAAATTACAGTTTGTGAGCTTGTGCTCTGGAGCTAAGAAGAAACACAGGATCTGAACAGAATATAGAAAGAAAGGACAAAGAAGGAAGTGGGCTGAGGAAGGAATAGAAAACCTTGAGTTATAAATAACTAAGTTTAAAATGTCAAGGAAAATCAGTCTCAAAGCATCTCTTTTTACATGGTTATGAAGCTTGTTTATAATGGAAGTGACTTTCGATAAGACATTTATTTTCAGATTTAAATAAAGCCATTTACAGCAAGTAAACACACAGCATTTATAATAAAACTTATTTAGGTGGAGAATTTATTGAATTACTATAAAATCCCTATGTAGTTCATTCAGTTAATTATAGTGGATTCTATTATCTTTATAAAACACATTTTACTATAACTCTAAAGATTTGTAAAACATAATCTAGAGTACAAAGAAAAATAACTACAATCTTATAACTATTAAGCACAGAAAAACATTCACCATGATTCATCACAAAATAACAATGGCATCTTGTTTTACAAATAAAATACAATTTACTTTTCATGCTGTAACTAATTAAGAAAAAAACTTTTTCCCATTTTAATTTTAAAATAAATGCTCACTGTAAAAATAATACTCTTTTTATATGTTTCCCTATTGTTCGAAGTTCGTTGGGTGGTGCAAACTGTTAAGTGTTCAACTAGTCCTAAGGTTGATGGTTATGAAATAGTCAAGGTGGGCCAAGTTGAGGAAAATGCTTTGGAAAATTCCCTAATTCTGAGATACAGGAATTCATGAGATAGTGAGTTGCCTTAATCTTTAACAAACAACTTGTGACTATTCTTGATTGCAATGTGAACTGACTTCCCCTGATAAGTCATTTTTAGGAACCAACAGATTTTGCGCAAGGGTAGACCAAAAACACACAACCAGTGTATAACCTCCCTGGAGTGGCAGTACTGAGCCAAAAGCACCAACTGAAATTCAAACCACAGCCTCTAAAAAGCAAGTCATGTCAACCTTACACTGCAAAAGTGTCCCAGCGACCTCACCTTGACCAAACAAAATAGACTCTGATGCCATCTTGAAAACTCAATGCACATGCACCCTGCTTTACATACCCCGTACCTTTTCCCTACTCATTTCCAGAAATCTGATGAATATGTATAACTCCCCTATTTCCCTAAAACCTATAAAATCCTGAAGCCAATCAATCCTCTTTGAGGAGGCAGTTGTTTACATCTCTTTAGCCCACACTTTCCATTTTTACTTGTCAAGTAAAAATAAAGAAACCTGCTTGAGAAACTTTTTGCACTCTCCAACTATTCTTAGCAGAGACAGGCAAGGACCTTTGAGTCAAACCAGAAAACTCTGACCCTTTTATTTAATAGAACCCACCCAGGCTCCTCAGAAGATAAGCCTCCTGATCTGCTTCTGAAAGGTCACAATCCTGAAAACCTTATGGGTCAGTTCTACTCAGACATACATGGGGTTGCCATAAGTCAGAAATGACTCCATGTTGTTGTTGTTGTTATTTACCGTCGAGTCGGCCCCGACTCATAGCGACCCCTCCTTGGGTTTCCGAGGCAGTATCACTACGGAAGTAGGATTGGCCAACCTTCCTTCCGAGGAGTGGCTGGTGGGTTTGAACCGCCAGCTTTCTGGTTAGCAGTCAAGTGCCTTAGGCACTATGCTACCAGAGCTCCTATAACTAGTAATTGTTTGAAAGCCCTTTCTGTTTCCTCATTCCACTCACCAAAGTTAACCATTGTTAACAGTTTAGTTCTATCCTTCCAGAACTTCTTTCCCAGCATCTACAGACACATGTGTTTGACTGAACACACACAATTTTTTAAAACCATACTAAATAAATTGATTTGTATCTTGCTTTTGTTTCTTAACAACAAATAATATTTTGTATTTCTTCACATGTTAGATTTTATAAGTCTACTCATTCTTTTTAAAGAGCTGCATCATATTCCTTAATATGGGTATCCACATATTATTTACCCATTTCTCTAGATACAGACATTTAGGCTACTTTTCTTTTTTTAGGGGGCATGAACTAGCTGCACCAGGGACCTGAGGACTGGCAGCACACTGTCCCACAATTGGTACTCTAGTGGACAGGGGCAAACTCTCCTACTGGGCACCTGTAGACTGGCAAAATCCCCTCTGCCTCACTGTCTGTACCACAACCACCATCCCCACAACTGGAAGCTTGTGCCCATTCTGACCACCCCACACAGACCTGCCTGCCCAAGACCATCAATGAGAGTTTCTGTACTATCTACCGGTAAAAGATGACCCAGATATTCTCACCCAGACCACTCAGCAACTGGCAGACCACACACACAACACCCAACCCAGTAACCAGTGAGAATGCTCTCTGCACCCACTCCCAGGTGACCAGCTAGACAGACACATAATCTGACCAGCAATGCCAGCACATCCTCAGCTGTCACTTAAGACCACAGAACAGATCCACACTCACATACTCAACTGCTGCCCATCCACTCAGAGACAAGTGGTGAGAGCTCCAGTGAAGCCAGACTAGAGACCAGAAGAGCACACACATTCAACCTACTCAGATATATCAAAACAAAACAAAAAATCAGAACACAACAAACATATAATAAATAAATAACAGATAATATCACTTTTTTTTTGTTTGTTTAAATTATGATTTGGGTAAAAGTTTACACAACAAATTGGTTTTACATACAACAAATCATTGTTTTCTTTTGTGCCACTGAATGCGAACCCTACAATATAACAACACTCTTCGTACTTCCTCCTTGTGTTTACCATCTCCCTTTGTCTTTCTTTCCTATCCCTTCCTGCCTTCTGAGCTTTATCCCCGGGCAGATGCTGCCCTTTTGATCGCATACGGTTGACTTTTCTAAGTACGTAACTCCCTGGTGTTATGGTTCACCTCATAAGCCTATCTAATGTCTGGCTAAAAGTTGAGCCACAGGAGTGAGTTCAGTTCTAGGCTTGGAGGGTGTCCAAGGGCCATCATCTCAGAAGTTCCACTAGTCTCTAGTTTCTCTCAGACCAGTAAGCATAGTCTTTTTTTTTTTTTTTTTTTTTTATGATTTTGAGTTTTGTTCCACATTTTTCTCCCACTCTATCTGGGACCTCCAATTGTGATCCCTTTCAGAGCAGTGAGCATTGTTAGGAAGTCACCATCTAGTTCTTCTGGTCTCAGGGTCACAGAGGCTAGGGTTCATGTGGTAGTATCAAATCAGTTAAAGAAATAGGACAAGATCGCTACAGCAAGTGGCCAAAACAAAGAACCAGACAGTTTCTCAGAGAAAGAAATAGCAATGGAAGTACCCAATAAGAAATTTTTAAAATAGGGTTCTCCAAGAAATCAAGAAAGTGATTTAAGAAAACAGTACCAGAAGAAAATGACAAAACAAATAGACAATTAGAAATAGTACAAAAACAGCAATTAGAAATCCAAAAGATTAACAATAAAATTTCAGAAATAGACAGGTCAATAAAAGGACATAGGAACAAAACTGAATCAATGGAAGACAGGATGAGCAAATTAGAAGATAAATACCTTGACACCATCTGTCTGAGGAAAAATCAGACCAAAAAAAAAAAAAAAAAGAGGAAAAATGAAGAAAGACCAACAGTTATGTGGAACACTATCAAGAGGAAAAATTCACACATAATCAGAATTCCAGAACAGAAGGAAGCAAAAAAATAAAATAAAATAAAAGAGAGAGAGAGAATTGTCAAAGACTTACTAGAAGAAAACTTCCCTATCATGAACAATCAGAATACATACACGCAAAAAGCTCAATAAACCTTATACAAAATAGATCCCAAAAGAAAGTCACTGAGACATATTGTAATCAAACTCATAAAAACCAAAGACCAAGAAATAATCCTGGGAGCAGCCAAGAAAAATGAAAAGTTACCTTCAAAGGGGAGCCAGTAAGACTAAGCTCTGATTACTTGTCAAAAAATCATGCAGGCAAGAAAGCAATGGGATAACTTGAAAAGAAAAACTTACCAACCAAGAATTACATATTTAGTAAAACTGTCTCTCAAATACAATGGCAAAATTAGGACATACTGGATAAACAGACATTAAGGGAATTTATAAAAGAAAAAGACCAACTTATAAGAAATATCAGAAACATTTGCAGCAGTATATTGACAGAGAACTTCCAGAGGTTCAAGCCGGATTCAGAAGAGGGCGTGGAACAAGGGATATCATAGCTGTTGTCAGATGGATCTTGGCTCAAGGCAAAGAATACCAGAAAGATGTTTACTTGTGTTTTATTGA